>NW_019524532.1:406195-437763 GCF_002814215.2 Seriola lalandi dorsalis | reverse complement strand
GGGGGGGGGGATTCAGCATCTTATTGGACTTAAATATCTGGCAGTGAACTGTGGAATTCAGACTTGGACATGAAAATGCTCTTCATTCTTTCTTTCCTTCTCCCCTCTTTTCTCTTCTCCGTTCATGTACAGCAGCAATTATGCTGAATGCACACACACATTGTTATCAGTGAATAACAAATCAGAATCTTTGGTCCCTGGCAAAAACCAAGTTGTTACCACATACTGTATCAAATAGGAGGTGGTCGCATGTCAGTGCACACGTCTGAAAAATGTGACAAGGAGACGCGAGCACCCGCTTGTCCAAGGGCAGTTTAATCTCAGTTACAATAAGGATGTCACAGTTCTGTTTTTTTTGGTTTTTTTTTTTTTTTAAATCAGAATTCATAAGCTCTCCTATATATCTCACTTGTTTGTCTAATTTATTGTCATTATATTGTTATTCCTGACTGTGGAAGAAGCTGCAAGACAGCAACTCTTTCAGCAAACTAGTCATCAGTGCCACACAATGAAGCTTTTCATTACACACAGAGAGCACATTCAACTCAAAACTGAGCATGTTATGGGTTTCTATTAAAGTGTTAAGTCATATTTTGGCTTCTTTTTCTTTTTTCTTTTTTCTTTTTTTTTTAAAAACACATTTGTTTTGCATTGCCTTCTGATATATTTTTGTAAATATACCACATACACCTGATCTTTTATCCTGTTAGGACAGGAAAACAGCAGCAATAGCATAGAATTCAACAGCTGATGTTGGCTGAAAGATCTTTGTTTATATGTATAATGGTGTTTGATAAAATCACCTTAAGATGAAAATCATAATGGAGAGTTTCGCTTCTGGGTTTTATGTCTTTTACTTTTCTTAGTACCCGTTTCCTTTCACTTTTCAACCCCTATGGCCATGAGAGAACAAGTAGCTTAATGTAGTAGGAATTGATTTCTGTCCCATCATAATTTGCCTTGTTTCTATGTGGTCTGACCATTGGGCGCTGTTGTTGGAGGAAGAGAAGGAGAAGGCGGGGGTAATATTACAAATCATGTGAGCACATTGGAGCAGCAATCAATAGGGAGAGCTGCAGTCAATCTTGTTTATTACTCCTTTTGCAATTTCAGAATTCAGATTTTGTGGCAGGGATGGGAGATGAATGAGTGGGCGCATCAGAGCGAACACCACAGATTACCCTCAGAGAGAGAGAGAGAGCGAGAGAGGACCAAAGAGAGGAAGAGAGCAAGGTGGAGGAGGCAGTCGCCATGGAGATGATGATAATCCTGGACATGCTCAGATGGTGTTTTGTTCTCCCCCAACATCCAGGCTACAGAGAGACATACACAAACACAACTAAAACAATGTGTGGTTAATCTTCGCCGTATGCCTGGCTGACTCCAGACAAACGTGTAGACACGGGGGCTTAAAGATGAAGAGGAGGCTGGGAACGCTCATCTCAAAAGCCAAAGCGAGGTGAAAAACACTAACACTTAGAAACAAAGTCAACATTGTCAGTGAAATGCAAATGAACATGACATGGTCTCCGTAGGTATCAGTGTCATTGAGACAGTGCAATCAGTCCTTGCAGATTCTGAGTACTGCTAAATGTCACTGGAGCTATAGACAAAGGCGCACAGACGTGGCATGTGGCAATCTTTACTCCATTTAATCCCGCTTCATTATTTGTCCACAGGTTGGTGACTCCGGTGTTCGGTAAACCTTTCAAGTGAAATGTGCAATCACAAGACAGGGCAGAGTGATCGCAAGTTTTAAGGGCAAGACAAGAAAGCAGCCAGTGACAGAGCGGTGTGATAGAGAGAGAGAGATTCTGTGAGGGATGAGGCCAGTTTAAGGCCTTCACAAGATACCAGTGGATAAAACGTGTGTGTGTGTGTGTTTCTGTGTTTGTGTTGATTTGCTCTTGCTTGAAACATGGTTTTATATGGGGGTTAGTGTGAATCTTTGGGATTAAATCATATTGAACTACTAACTTAAACGATGAAGCCTACGAAAGCCATAATAAGATGTCAGGTTTTGATTCTCAGCGGGAGTGGCAGGATTACCTTCACTCAAGCAACAACGGGCCATTTAATTAAGTGTTAATATCAAAACTATCTCAATGGATTTCCAAGGCCATAAGAAAATTGATTGCTTCATTTGTTGATACTTCCTAACAGTTCAGATTGTCATTTACTTTTTGCACCCTTCTTTTTTGTTGGATCCAAATTAGGGCTCAAAGTTTCTCGGTCTGTGTATATTTCCTGTTCTTTTTGGCTATCGGAATTATTATTTTTTAACTTTAAACCAATATTTGCTTTAGCTAGTATCTGATGTGGGGGTTTGGTGTTCAGAATTGGATAGAGAACCACAATCTTTTAGCTGTTACTACATACCAAAACACATACTTTATTTATGAGTTATCACATCCAGGAATTAGCCATCAAGAAACAAGCTTGGCTGTGGATGGGGATATATATATATATTTTTGAACCACCTTAAATCATTTATTCCTGTATCTCTGATCACATTTTTGTTGATGATGGATTGTACGATATTCTAAACAGATGTCTTTTGTCCTCTAATAATAATAGAGGGCAATCACATAACAATAAATCTTCAATAAATCTTCATTTTCACTCAGTGTTATCATCTTCACCTAGACTAATTCGATTCACCTTAGACTTTCATCCACCTGCAGTGTGGTACTGTATGTTCGGTCATGGCCTGGGATGTGGTGGACAGTTTGACACTGTTGTCATGTTTTGACTAGTTTGTGCAATCCACTGTCAAGTTCCAGACTGCAGCTCTTGTCTTTTGAAGACTTCCTCCCCATTCTCCCTGTCCTTGGTGCCTGTCTTTCTCCTTGTTGGCTACAGTCCTGAGTGGTGCTGGAATCAAATGTCAGTTTGCACTTTAAATTCTGTAAAGCTATTATTGAACATATGTAAAATTTTATATATTTTTTGCAAGAGTATATTGGAGCAGCACTGAAATTCAAGGACTGCACTGAGTGCACATTTGTGTATCTGTGCCTGCAATGCACAGAAATACAAGTCGATATATTCTCTGTGAGTGAGTATGTTCCTGCATGTGCCCTGCCTTCATAAACATTTTGGCCCCCTCTGTTTTTCATCAGAATGTCTGTTTCAGGCCGAGCAGAACAAGAGACGCGGGGAGAAAGCAAGAGGGAGAGAAAGGGAGAGACCCCGCTGCATCCCAATCAGCCTGGCTCACTGAGGCAGAACTGTGCCTAAAATACTGGGACTGAGGTGGTCTCAGCTTCACCCTCCCATTTCCAATTCACAGGCATCACAGTCCAATGCAATTCAAATAATACTAACAAATGGGGTAAAACTGGATGGATATGTGCAGCATGCTGAGCTTTTTCAATACACGGCATGACTCCTGCACATTAAAGTAGTGAAGTCGGGGGAATGTAAAGGGGGACTGTTGAACCAGGCAAGATTTTTATGTCATGTATGTCATGTTTTCTTATCAGGGTAATCATGAAGGGTCTTATCTCTCTTAATTGATATGCTGTATCTGCCAAAATGAAATTCTGGTGTTAGTCAAGGTTGTTCTACTCAATGAACCACAAGCATAAAACCAACACTGTCTCTTCAACAAAATCTCACCAGAGAGGGGAGTGCTCATTGATAATAGATGATTCTACCGAACTCTGTCGATCACAGAATTTTGTCTATTAAATACTTTGCCTGTACAATATCAATACAATGCAGAGCAATTACAGTCTGGTTAAGGCATGGTGAAACCCGGTGCATACAGAATCTTGAAAAGGACGCTGTAGCAGACTGACTAGGCTTAGGGTAATGCTTTAATACTCATTTCTGGGTATTGATAATGCTTTAATACTCATTTCTGGGTATTAAAGCACAGAATCTTCTGTTGGGTACTTTTATTGCTCCATCTCCTTCTACTTCTCTCCCCATGTTTTCTATTACCGTCCACTGTCAACAAATTAAGGGAAAAATACCAAAAATTATCTACACAAAGGGATTAGAAAGAATGCGAACCCACAAACACATGTTGGAATGTTTTCCCAAAAATGCCACATGTGCCGTTAAGAGAAGCTGCACTGTGTTGAAATCGCATGTGTCTGTAATTGGACCATAATTTGTGCATACATGCTTTGGCAGTTGCAGAGGGAAGCAACAGTAAATAAAAACTGCTGCAGTCTGTGCACAATCGATTCAGTCTACACTTTGTAGGGTGTTTGCCGTTACAGTTGGATCTCATGGAGCTCATTTAGATGTGCACACACTGATATTCAATGCTACTTCCCTCGGTTGGAGTCAGGCTTGCTTGCCCAGGTTGTTGCATCTTCGCAAGTCTCGCCGTTTCGTGTCAGGCTTTCAAATGAATACAGTTGATTCAGTGTCACGAGCGACACAATTATCTCAGGGAAACTGGTTAATCCTGTGAAATTGTAGAGTGCACAGCACGGTACATTTCTCCTCTCCACACCTCTCCTCTGGGTCACACACAGACACACACACACACACACACACACACACACACACACACACACACACACAGAAACAGGCATGCCCAAATGCAATTCAAGCAGCTGGCAAATTGAAAACAAATTTCTGTCCAATTTCCACACAATAAAACGGTGGCTGTGGTAATCTGGCCAAACGACAGCACACAAAGCCAGGATCAATCTACTCTCTAATCCCATTGTGTTTCGTGTACCTGCTTACAGTGGCTCAGGCTTGTATCCCCATTTCCACTGCATTCTCCCTCTATTATTAAGCACCTGTTAGAACAAGCGCATTCACCTGAAAGGAAAGCACTCCAGGCTATTAGACCTTTGCCTACAGGAAAAGTCGGGTTCGTGAATGTCTTTATTGAAGTGTAAAAGCCTGGCTTTGGTTTCCAAACCCACTCAATACAGTGTGAATGACTCTGCACCGTTGGTATTTTACAGGATATTGCTTACCTGCTCCTACTTTTTATTACTACTACAAAGTTGTTTTTTTTCTATCTTTTCACATTTACAAGAGGTAGATCTGTTTCATTCGGTCTAAAAATAGATGCTTTAAATGAGAATATGAGCTCTCTGTGTGTCCCACTAGCATCGTTTTCTTCTGGTGTTTTTCTGTGTGTATCTAACCTTCAGGGAATGAATAGTGTAACCATGTGAAGCACAAGGATGAACACATGGCTTAGAGAAGTAACTGAAGCATATTAGCTGTGCTTTTACTCAAAAAAAGTATACTTTTCAAAGAACTTCAGTTGTTTCTTTTTTCACTTTCTAGAAGAAAAGCCTTTTGATAAGAATGAGGGGTAGATGGGGACTATTAGGGTTTAGAGATGACGCTAAAATACACTGTTTCAGAACAAGGAATCTTTCTGTCATCTTTTGTTTTTTAACCTCTTTGAGGTTCTCACAAGCCCAGTGGAGTTGTTTTGGATCATCTCCCAAATTGTACTATTTTCCTCCATTTTTGTCTTTTTTTTTTTCTTTTGAAGGTGACAATATATACATATGCCTAAACCGCAAACAAAAGAACAGCATCTTCACTGCTAGTTCATTTCCATATAATGTGATCACTGGACTGTCAGTTCAGCTTTGATCACACTGAGATCACCTTGATCTTAAAGCACTTTTCTGTCTAATCAACGTTTACATTTATCATTTCCACCGTCACGCTGGGGACTTGTGTAAGCATTTACTCACTAATATGCTACAACATGTTGATTATTATAAAGGGAATTAATGAATAATACTATTCTGATCCAGGCAGGAGAATGTATCATTTGCCTCATGAGCAGAAGCATCAGGATTAAAGTGACCCAAAACCAAACCTCATCCAAGGAGAGTGGGTGAATTAAATCAGGGCATGCCTAGCATGGCTGCAGCAGCAGCAGCTCCTCATCATCGATCTGTCTGGCCGGCTTTTTGCCAATGACAGGCACGGCGCTTTCACCAAAGTCATAAACAAACAAGTATTCACCACCCTACATAGTTGAACAGTAAGTAACACCCCAGCAAACCCCTGCTTTCTCACTGCTATCTGTCTCTTTTCCTTGCCAGTGGTATAAAACCTATTTCTCAGTGTGCAGCTCTGTCCTCTGAAGTGGTACAGGAGCTTCACCAGGTGCTGCAGTCGCCTGGCAGAGGTGAGGCCAGCACTGCCACAGATGGGAACAGCAGGTATGGTGCCCAACCAATGTGTCGGCCCTGATAATGCTGCGTCAGGCAGAGCTAAGCCATGCTCAGCGAGGCTGCCAGTGCCCTAACTGGCTGGCTTGCCTCAGCTTGTTGTTGTGTCCTCTGTGCCTTAGCGATTTCTTCCTGCTGAGGAAGAAAGAGGGTGCAGATTCTGTTGATTAAAAAGAAATATATGTCTACTGAATCAGTAGCACCGCTTTCTGTTGAGTACTACATTACTAGCGCAAAATGTCGTGGGGGGGGGAATTAACTGTTCATTAGATATTTGATTGTTCATTTATTCTTTCATGCATTGTACAAAGAGATCAAACCTAAATATTTTCCAGCATAATGTCAATGGCAATGTCTACAACTGTCTTTGTCTGTCAGATTTACGGATGGCAAACAAACACAGATCTCTTCAGCATTAATCAATTTTGGCATCCCCCCAGTAATTCACCAGCCATGGTGGCAACGTGGATCTCAAGTAATTACAGCACAAATGTTCTGATCTACAAAATCCACTCTATATTCTCTGAGAGATTATATGAATGAGTGCATTTTAAAAACCTCACGTTTGAAAGAATTCACTCACCAAATAAGAATTTAAGAAGAAAACAAGTTTCCAAAAAAAAAAAAAGCTGTCTCTGCCTGCTCCTCACTACTTAGTTAAGTCAAACAGAGAGCCAAATTACAATTCAAAGAACACAAACAGCCATGCCGTATTTAAATGACTTCCCTCTACTCAAGGACTTTAAGACCTGTGTCCCAGTTCAGGCACTTTCTCATTCAGCGTCTCAGGACTGAATGTGTCATTATAGGCTTGACAAGCCTGTCCTATTACAAGTGCTCCTTTAAATTCATCAGAAAAACACTTTTCTCTCTCATATTCTTAAAAGGACACAACTAGTGTATCCTGTCACGGTCAGCTGTTAAATGTTCAGATTTTCACACAGTTCTGGTCACATTTGGGAACTTTTATGAAAATATCTGAACTACATTAACTAAGAGGAACTGAACCGATGTAAAAACACTGCAAAATGGAAATAAAAAAGGAAACGAGGCATCAACTCAACTCAACTAGGCTGTGACAATTATTTACACTAGATATGCCCCAAGCTGATCATAGGGTTGTGGTATCAGGGTCAATGCACACATTTTAAAGGGTTGGTAGGCCTGTTCACTAAAAATAAAGCTTATATCCCAAATACCAGTCTGTACTTTACTGCAATTTATGTTCTGTCCACCTCAGCCTGCTAATGCTGCATCCCTGCAATCTTTTAAGATAGCCTTCTCAAACGGAGTGATACGTCTTCTCTACAGCTGATTGCTTTACATCAATTTCAGATGTCATAAAATAAGGTGTGCCACAGTCAGTAGGCCTCACCTGTTAATCTGATGTTCCAGATACCTATCTAATCAAGAGTGCTTATTTTTTGCAAGTAGTATATTAGATCGGACTTGGCATCTGCAGTAAGGGAATTTCAAAACGTGATTGTGACATCCCTAAATATACCGATGATGATAGATAAGTGGGGTTTTAGTCAGCTGGCTTTGGCTGTCTGAGAGTTACTTCCCTGTGGTGAACTGGGAAGTTTCTGTCTTTAGGAATTGCCAAGGACCACCTAAATGCACCATCACTGAACAGTGTGAAGTGAGGTGCTTCATCTTGGTGCAGGAAGAGGTGCAAGTTCATCTGTCTGACTCTCTGGCTTTGGCAGTCTCTGAACTGGAGCACAGCTCTAAAAACAAACAACAGATAATCCACAGTGGAGTGAATTGTTGGCATCTGAGTGAAGTGCCCGTATAGATTCCAACAGATAGAGTTCTGTTTATGTAAAACATGCAAACCAGGCCAATACCTATATCCTCTTTTGATGGATTTATTCCAGTGGATGTTTGTTGTGAATCAGGGAGACAAATAAAGGATATTATCAATATATATTATCAGCATGCATTTTTTTGCCTGCCACTCATTATGTAAACAATGTCACCTTTTTAAATATTTGTCATATTTGACAGTAAAATAATGACTAAACGCCGCACCCAACAAGTATAAGCCTGTATGGCTTGTGGTCAGCATTTGTTTGAGCCTAATGGACAGATAGAAATGTGTCCTCTGGCATCGTATATACATACTGCATTTCCGAGTTACTACACCCTGAGATAACGTTCCCTCTTTAGATAAAGACTGTGTCTGTGGGGGCTATTTGCAGCACTTGTCCCCAAGCAAATCCACTCTAGAAATTTACATTTTAGGTATTTAGCAGAGGCTCTTATCCTGTGCAACTTATAATGAGGGACCAGAGAAGAGTTCGGAGAATCGCCAGGGGATACATGAGAGTTAAAGAGGAAATAAGTGAGCACCCGGCACAAAACTAACTCAGTCTACCTGCGAGGGGTTAGGTGGTGTTGAAGGTTATAAGGATTGCTGATTAGTACCAATAGAAATTGCAGAATTATTCTCTTACAGGACAGATTCTTGAAGCATTTTGTCTCATGCAAAGTCCATACTTAGACTTTCATATACGGATGATTCCCTTAAAGCAGGATCCCCGCTGAGTCAAAAAGGCCAGAGAAAGCTGTCGGGGAAGCTCAAGAGACTCAGCGGAGGCAAATTTCAAGAAAACAGGAGGCTAAGGAGAGTGCAAAGTCGCTCGGCAGCAACACTTTAGAAAATCACCTACAACCACAACAGGACAAAGGAGATTTAAGTCTGGGCCTGAATGTAAACAAGCTACTATAACCTTTGACTTCTCCACACATCCTATTCATGACAGCAAACACGTTCAGCAGCTGTCTTAGAGGAGAGCACTTGAGCACTTGGTTAAAGTTTTATGTTTGGACACCATGTGTTACAAACAGAGCGTGGGATGCTGCGGTGTGTGGTGACTGCATTCTACAGTTTTTTTTTCACCCTGAAGACACAAAGGAACATTTAGAAGCCATGTCCCACCTATTTTTTCCATGATTCCCACGAGGAAGGCACATGAAAGACATTATGGCAGCCTTGTGTGTGCGTGTGCATGCCCACGTGTTCTTTAGAGTTAGTGAGGGGAGAAAGACGGTGCGTGCTAAGCTGTTAGTACAACATAACGGTGCGATGATCTCACTGGCTGTGAGGTGCAAGTAATGGCAGGCTGACACTGAGGTAATTGTATGGTGATGGGAAGGCTAATGGCCAGTTTAAGTGCCGTTCATCAAACAGTAAGTAAGCCATACACCTTTTTTGTGCCATATTCCTTACTGTTGTGCGTCTTCTGCTCCAGGGTTTGGATTTAAATTTATCCTCTTTAAGTCTAAAGGAAGTTTCAACACATGGAAAAGTATATCTGCACACACAGTTATGCATTTCTACACTTGATCCTAACCATTAGAAAAGGGAAGTTTGTATTAGTTATTTAATCATGTCATCCTTGAAATGACCAAGTAATTTGCCAATCCATCAGTTTCTATTATTTCCTGTTACTATTTTGCACCTAAAACAGCAATTTATTAGCTTATACAAAAGAGATTGAAGAGACTGTCCTGCAAAAAAATGAACTCATAGGTCGCTTGTGCAAGCAGTTTATTACAACCCATAGTTATGTTTTATTGTAGTAATAACAACTGGTGCATAGAAGGGAGGCAGGTGACATAGCATATGGAGTCAGCGACACAGTCCATGTTAAGTGGAGGAAGTTGGGTTTGACGTAGGGTTCTACAAAACTCAGGACTTTAACACAAGAGACCGCTGTTTGTCTCATGTGAAACAGTCAACGTTGTTTCGTTTATCCTTGACCATTCCACAACCTGAAATATGGGATTATTATTGTAACCATGACGACGAAGGTCCCCAAACCTTAATGTTATTATTTTAACCAAAACCATGATCTTTTCCGAAGCCTAACCAGGTAGTTTGTGTGCCTACACCTAATCAAACCATGACCATTCCACAAACTTAACCGTGCGTTTATTATTGTTACCATGACAACAAAGGTCCAGTACGCCTGCTGTTAGTATCATAAGTGACCTATTTGGTCATTTAACTTGGAGGACTTGTTGAGAATGAAAGACAGGAAGTGGTGAAAAGTGCTAAAACAAATGACTATTTAATTAAATAATCTGTATTTTAGTTAATCCCCTTTACAACTCCCAGGCATTTTCATTATTGTTCATTTAATTTTTTTATTTTTTTTTTATTTCCCAGACCCTGGTGGTCTAAATTTGTGGGGATGAGACTCTTGTGTCTGTTGCTGCTTTACTGGGTGATAAACAATGATATAATCATTTATATTTCTGCTTGACACTGATTATCAGAACATAATATTTATTGCAATAAAGTGATGTTTAATGGCTGCTTCTCAGTGCATCTTTATAGCAACTGAAATGTTATTGAGTAAAGTTAGGCAGGCAACAATATGTGATTTAGACCATCTTTCAAAGAACTGCTGTGGGACTGCTCTGTACGGTAAACATGGTCATTTGAAAGATGGTCTTTGTGCCTCTCTTCCTCTCGCTCTCTCTCCTTTTCTTATTCCCCTGGCCAGTAAAAGCC
Source organism: Seriola lalandi dorsalis (assembly GCF_002814215.2). NCBI lineage: Eukaryota > Metazoa > Chordata > Actinopteri > Carangiformes > Carangidae > Seriola > Seriola lalandi. The sequence goes on along the minus strand of NW_019524532.1, from coordinate 427,062 downwards.
ATCAGGCAATTTACTGTACCAATACAGTTGATTCCAAGTGCTGACAAAAAACAGACGGCCAAGCATAGTTTAAATGCTGGTGTATTTTGTATTTGCTCTACGTCCTTGGATAAAGTGTTTAATCAATCCAATGTTTTGTGATCTCTGTTTTGTGTTTGCATGTGTGGGCAGGAGAATATGTGTACTTGTGTCTATGTCTTTTATATTAAAATATTTTTTGAACATAATCATCGCATATCTGATCGCATTTGTGGCCTTGTGTTTAGTAGTCACGTGATTGTGTAGCTGTGCGATGTGCCATACACACACTTGACCAAGGCAGTGTTGGAAATGAATGGCTCCCTAAGTCGCAATGTGCCAATGTTTAAAAGACAGAGTATGGCTTGGTTGGATGAAATGCACCTGTGGTGCCTGTTCCCGGCTCCATCCTTTATTTTGTGATTGAATCGATAGAGGCCGGCTGATCTGAGCGGGCTCTGACACTGCCAAGCACTGCCTGCCATCATTTACTTCCAACACTTTGGCTAATGGAGTCACAGCAATGTCAGATGGAAGGAAGTCCGCTGTGGCGGCCTGCCTGGATAAACTGTCAGATATTAGCTGGCCCAAATGATCATTAAAGGACCTGTAACCAAGCCCTGATTTCTATTTAATACACCTGGGATAGTGTAAAGATGTGTTGCAGGGGCAGAGATTGGATTCGAGGCAGGGTTGGGAATATGGGATAAAAAGCTTGTTACATAAGAAGCTGCTGGATGTTATTTCCACTGGGTTTCATTGAATTTCACTTTGTCTTGAAGAATCTGTAGTGGCGTCTTTAATGTGACCTCATTTAGAGGTGCTGAAATGGACCAAGTGCTGAGGAGAATGGAGGAGGGAAGATGGCAATATGGGGAGTCGCATGTCAGATCATTACAGGATAGAGGTTTGATGAGGCCTTCGACAATCACTGACCTTGGAGAAAGACAGAGAGAGACCAGATTTATCTACCTTTGATTATTGCCAACTTTTCCCTGATTTGATGCTAATCACATTTCAATTCAGCTCAGGGATATTCTCATTAGGTCAGTCTCCTCTCAGGTCAATTCAATTGTGAGGACTGCAAATGAGCCATTTTTCATTTCGCAATTCCAGTACAACTCAGTTTTTGGATTAAGCCGATGGTGTTAAAGGGCACTGAATGGGCTATAATTGTTTAAGCCTCATATCGTAAGGAAACCCTTGAGACGTGGCCTAGCGGACAAGGAGAAAACTAGGTGCTGTAAGATATTGCCCTGTAGGTCAGTTGCATAACAGCTCATCTTCTCCTTTAAACATTGCTTAAACTGGTTAAAAGAGAGTTCACTCAAATATTGAGCTTTATTTTTCTTTTTAAACAGTTCTTAATTCAGTTTTTATGAGTAGAGGATTTCACTCACAAGAAGCGGCACCTTATCTACTTTTTTTATCCTAGATGAAAGCAGGATAATCAAAACCGCAAGAAGGCATGAACATTATACACTCACTTACTTCACAGGATCAAGACTGTGAATCATTACAAGCAAGGTCAAACAAGACAGAGTATAACCCACCCCCCGATTGGATGAGACAAGGTGACGTCATCATGCTCCCGGTCCAACAGACCTTTGAATTAGAAAGTTGGGGAAGGGTAGTTTATGGTCTGTGTTAGTGGGGTGACATTGGCCTGCTTTACTGCCTGAGCCTAAAAGGTGAGATTGAACAGTGTAGTAAAAGTGACTGTAAAAAAAGCCCATGTGCGACATGTTTACCATCAAAGTAATGACATCACTTGGAGTAAAATGCAGCTGATGAGCTGTCAACAACCAATTAGAAAGCCTTGTGCTTTTCATCAGAGAACAAGATCAAACCTGACCATGTCAGTCAATGTAAGATCATCATTTCACAAGTCCCAAAATGTGGTGCACACAGAGCAGTGCTGCAACTCAAATATCAGTAGGAAAAGTTAAATATCACCAGAAAAAAAGCATCTAATTTGTAATAAACTGAGAAATATGGATACTGTACATATGTATTGCTCTATCTTAGCACTAAAACACACAAATCTGGGCTATATAGGCTACTGCAAATATTACTTCACTTTGCTCAACAGTTTGCTGTGCTTCTACACAAGTATTTGTTTGCAGACAGAACTGAATGCCACTCTTCTCTCCCATCTCTCAGCATGAACCCATCGACTCGATGCTCAGCGAGGTTATGATTTACATTGTGCAGCTCCGTTTAAAAACTTGTCACCCTACCGCAGAGCTCAGTATAAATCACAGGTTGTAGATTGAGATATACCCAGCTGATTATGAGCACGGGGTCTGGGACCAGTGATGAATGCTGCCATAATCTGCTGATGCATGAAGAGGGAAGTACATCATCAGTTCCTCCGTCACTGCTTCACCGGCACTCAGGGAGAGGGGGGTTGGGGGTCTTTATCACTAAAGGTGAGGGTGTGCTGCGGCCCTAACTGGTCTGTACTGTTTACAAGTCAGTGGAAATAGGCTGATGTGTGATTTTACTAAACATGTTACGGTCTATGAATGTGAACAAAGCCTGAATCACACTTTAACAAGAGACTGCTACAGTAATTTAAAGAGGACATATTATGCATGTTATATAGTTTATATATATATATATATATATATATAGTTTTTTATGCTAGTATTTTAAGTTTTTTTTGTCTACAAAGTAACAAGGCTGAAAGTTCACACCAAAGGGCATTCCCCTGGCAGGGAAAAAAAAACAAGTTTTCTCATTTGCATGAAATGCCTGTTGGGGGTCCCGGCCTTACTTCCTAGACCTATTGACATCAGTATGTCCCTCATTGCCATGCAACTGCAAGCTGGACACCCTATGTCTGCAAGCTTGGCACTAGCACAGCACACAACGTCTTAAAATGAAGGCCAGGAAAAGTTTTTGTTACTTTTATAGCCTTCCTGAGAAGACACTGTTCTCAATTGCCTGGAGAAATATATTTTCTTTGCTCGGCAGAACCAGAATCACTCAGTGGCTGGAATTAATTTTTACCAGGTTCCCTCCACTCTCCCAAACATTTTACTGTTCGCCTGGTACTGGTAGGAAGCCTGCTTAAAAACTGTGCACAGACGCTGGTTTTTCGAAATGGTTACTGCTGAAGGACGGGGCAGTGCCCACTTTATGTGGCCAAATGGAACACCTAAGTATGCATTATTTGTGGATTTATGGTGTTTTTTCCAGGTCGCCACTGACCTCAAAGTTTTGTATCAGCATCCACAAAAATATAAATGCTTAAACGTTGGTCGATATTGACACACAATAAATTATCCACAATTTAACCGTTCAGATCATTTTTCAGTAACTATGCCCACTAAAGTAACATTAATTCACATTTACCAGCACAGTAAAACATGCAAGAGGGCAAAGCACTGACGATTCCCTACCTGTGAAGCTTTCCTGAAGTCCAGTTTTCTGTCCATTACTCGGTCATTTATATTCCGTTAGTCTGTAAGTGTCCACAGATCCCCCCAAAAAATCAAAAGGGCCTTTTCCACAAAAGTAGGCTATTTCAAGCCACGAATATCGCCATGTGAAATCCACTGCAGATGCGTTGAGCGACTTTATTCGCAGCGCTCCTCTTCACATTTCTGCCGTTTCCACCTTAAGACTGCCTGGCAGTGGGTATGCTTATTTTCCTGCTCCAGTCTAGTCTGTCATCTTGTTTAAGATCGGACTCAAATTGATAATGAAGGGGCCGACGCCATTATGATAGCCACAACCGTTTGTTTACAGGTGTGTGAGAAAGGCAGACATGCGCAGAACGTGTAGTTGCCGGTGTTGTGTCGAAGTCAAATAGTTTTTTCCCTCCCATTACAGCGCCCCCTTCGGTGGTAAGAATTAGGATAAGAGCAGGGTCCATGTTAATGTTTGATTTAACGCATATGAACGGGGCAATAACATTAGCAAGCTGACCAACCAGAGCACACTGGGCTCAACTCTCACAAAGCATTTCAGACAGATCGTGAATAAAGTACAGTATAAGATGTACAGTGTAAGAAAAATAATGTATTTTTAGAACACTGAAGCATGTAAATATATTTCAATTGCACCAAGAATAAAATGATGAGCAAGCCCATAATGTATCCTCTTTAAACATTCAAAGAAAAAATCCACTCTTACACAATTACCAACCCATCTCTAAAGCGTACTGTCCGGAGCCCAAGACATGTTGTGATGAATTATTGTAATGTTCTATACTTGTTTAATTTTGTTTTCCTCATTTACTTCAATGAGTGATTTCATACATTTGACCATTTCTGGCGAACAGTCAATAATTATTCTTGTCACAGGTGGGCATATGAGCAGAACACTGTTACGTAACAATTTCATAGAGGCTGAGTTTAGAACCACACTCCTTCCTGAAGATGATCTGTGAAGCTGTACTGTGATTTGAGAGTGCAGTGTCCCTGCCTCTTCTACAAAGGACTTCTTCATATGTGATTGTGTCTAGAAAGACACTCTATTGTCTATTGTCTATCTATGACACACAATTTGATTGGATCTTCTAACAAGATATCTTTTCATCAAACTCCACTCAACAACACAACTCAAGTTAAACAAGTTACAAGTGTGGATTCCTTCCTCCAAATGCTAGAGTTAGAAGCACACAAATTGCTTAAAGTGGAAGTGTGTTTATATGTAATATCTTACCTTGTTTTTCTGTTTCAAGGACTTGTTTTCATCTTTGTTTCTTCTTCCTAGACTGTGTGCTTGATTATTCTATATGATTTATTTATTTTTTGCTGTACTGGCACAGTTATTGTTTTGGGAATTTCACTTATAATAAATTTAGTTATGCAATGTTGGATATTGAGCTCTTCATACGCCTCCATTCATCTTAAGTTGCTCTTGTTAACAGTGTCTGCTAAGTAACGTAAGATCACATAATTGCTTCAACTGAAAAGAGATGAGAGGCAGCCACTAACGTGCTAAAGTAAAAGCTTGAAAATCCTAAACAAGTGAGCTGCCAAGTCTTGGAAACTGGCCTCTTTTTGCTGATGTTTTCTCCCATCTGTGGAGCAGAAGTGAAAGAGAGATGGAGTGCTTGGCTCACCGGGAGGAGAGTGAGAAAGGGGGAGGGAGCGGGGTCAATTACCTGAACACAATTACTGCGTCTAACAACCGCCATCCATCACTTGCATCCTCCCTCAGCACCGCGGCAACCATCCCATCCCCACATTTGGGTTGGCTTTCCCGCCAGATCGGCTAGACACTCTGTCATCCCAAAGAGGCCCCTCCCTGCACCAATTGAAAACCTGAGCGGCATTCTTAAACAACCTTCAGTCCGCTCCTTCTCATCCTCCTTGTCCCTGGCTGGACCTAAGCTGCCCTTGACGGTAACGCCTCAGGAGGGGTGAAAAGGCCAGACCTGCCAGGCAGAGTGCTATCTAAATAGCAGCGAATGGGAGCTCTTAGACCAATTCACTGCCAGCATATCAGGTTTGGAATCACGCCAAGGCATATATTGGCCAATGGGATGACAGACCTAATGCCTCACAATGATAAAATAACCAGTTGGAGATTGCAGTTGGATGCTTGCCCACCCCAAGATTTAATACTTTGTTACACATTACCTGGTTGTGTCAGCTGTTGAGCTTTCTGAAACTGCACTTTTCTTTTGTTCAATATAAATGGTGCAAGCAAACATTTCAGAAACCCATATTCATTTTGAAACATTTTAATATACCATATTAATGATCCATTAACATTCACCCTTCCGTCCAATTTGGCTTACAATAGGGCCTTTGTTCCATGTTTGAATGAATGAAAAAACCTGCCATAAAAAAGGACCAAGGACAGGCTGTTACAACAGCCAGAGAAAAAGGACCCAGATTGCCTGATCTGTAATAAAACAATGAGAGTTCCCCTTGGGCCATATGGGCACTGCAGCTATGCAAGATTATGTAGGCGGGTGGCCACCCTAGCAATATTAGATGGAGATTAGATTGGAGGCGAAACTCCTTTTTAAACGAGCCCAGAGGAAAGCTGTAAACATGCTTAGTCTTTTTTCTTTTTCTTTTTTTTTCTTCCTCGCCTATCCCTGCAGCATACATATATTCATACAACTTCTCACAAGCACATACTACAGGAGAATGTGAGGGGACTTGGGAGAGAAAGATGCATGATCAGAATAGCGATGAATGCCCAGAATGGCAGAACAGGTGAGTGGGTCGGGAGGGAGGATGGCATAAGTGCAAGGTTATGCGGCTGCACACCTAATATGGGGCTCTGTAGCTGCAGCCTTGGGGTTACTAAGGTTAGACCTTGGGTGCTGCGATTAATCATTGGACCCCTGTTTGTGTGTGTGTCTGTGTCTGTGTCTGTGTCTGTGTCTGTGTCTGTGCGTGCATGCGTCTGTGTGGTTCTAATATTTATTTTATCAGTCAGATTTCATCGTGATTGCCCTTGAGAATAGGTCTGACTGAAATATTGATGCCATACGTTGAAAGTGCTATAGCAACCCTGCGCTTACTGGACACACTGGCTCATTTTTGGTCCAGTGACTATACTTCGTCAAACTTTAAACTTTAAGCAATCTCAGAGTCTTCCTTCCTCACTCAAACACACACACGTTAATGGACTTGCTCTTCCTCGAACATACACAGAGACACACACGAAGTTTTACTACACACAACCAAGATATGGTTTGAGGAGCTTCCTCACCTGTCTCTCCCTGATACTCTCTCAGATACGAAGATGAACCTATCACAGAACAACTTGTCTGTGTCCAGTCTTTCTCTCTCGTCTTCTAGCCTTCCACGTCTTCTGACAACCTGCACCTTTTCTCCTTTTTTTTTTTACCCCTGTCTGTAGCCCTGGAGCCCAATTACCCACAGAGAACACACAGATCCTATCACAAAGCCAGGTCACGCTCCACTGTCCACCATGCTCACTATACAGGCCTGCAGAAATTCCCAACATACCTGTAGCTGCTCCGGGCATGGAGCTGACGGAGTAGTGGCCAACCCACCTTTGATCTGGCATCAAGTCCAAGTTCATCCACTGTTTGGATTTCAGAGCCGTTCACTTGAAGAGTACTTTGCTAATCGTGTCTCATATCTCCTCTACTGAAGGCTGGCAGCTTTCTGCTTGTTAGCTAAATCTCACCCCCGCTGGAGCAGATGGGAGTGTGTTATCTGTGGACTGTGGAGAGCACTACTTTGCAAATAGTTGCCTTTATTCCAGTTGTTTCAGTGGTGGTAGCCTAAGGGGCACCGGTTCTCCCATTCACAGGCAACAGAATGAGAAATCTGTGCAAGTTAAGGTTAATGATCAGTCAAGTGCCCTCAGCGCTCAATTGTCCGTGAGCACTTGTTTTAGAAACAGTTGCCCTACCTTGTTGTGTCCAGGGACCTAAACACGCCAAATTCATTTGGATTCTTTCTGAGGCCAGATATCTTCATTGGGATGATTTGGCTGTAAAGGTCAGTGCTGAAGACCTCTAATGACACCAGGGCCTGGGGTGTCTGCCAGACAATGTCACAATCAACACATTCAGGAGTGTGTTGTACACTGATGCAGGACCACTAAAACGTAACCAGACTTGACAGTTCATTGCCTGCCAGAAAGGTCAAGCCCCAAGGCTATTCAGCATCAGCCCAGAAGACAGCCAAAAAGCCAATTCTGGGAGTTGAACTGCAGTTCAGTGTCCAAAGTGTGAAGTATAGTGAAAGCAACAGAAGCAGGCGGGGAGAGATAGCAGAGCTCAGAGGACCTCCAAAGTACCAGATTGCTCTTGCAGATGGACCTGCTCACTCACAGCTTACTGTATATAGGTCGACTGCATCTGTTCTGGGTCAGTGCACTACAGTAGGGTTTAACAGAGCAAGAAGTCGTAGTGCGTAGGGCAGCGTCAGAGGGTGATGCAGCATGCACTATATTTGTATAATTATATTTTACAATGGGAAGTTGAAAGATGGAGGAGGAAAATGGAACATGAGTTCAAGAGGCATCAATGAAAGTGTGAGATATCAGATGTGAGATGTCAGATATGTGCTAGATGTGGTATGAAGGGATTTCTGCCTTGTAAAGACACTGACAATCTGAGGAGGACTTCATAAATGGAAATTGGAGACTATTTCATTTTGTTCACAAGAGTACATCCTGAGATTATGACAGAATTTTAAAGCTACACATGGTTTTGTCCTCAAATGCACTTATTTTGTTTTGAGCTTAAACCTTTTTTCAGTCCAGCAGTAGTTTTGTTAGACCAAGTAGAAGGCTATAATAAACTTACTTTATGGTTCATTTTATTACTTTTGGCATATTGTCATTTGCATTTATAGTACACAAGGTACAAAACTTTACACAATAAATAATTAAATAACTATTGACTATGACATAATGATAGGTCCTTTTTTTTGTTTCAATGACATTTTGGGATAAGAGTCTTAAATTATATACATCCAGAAAACACAGAGGTAATGGGAGTGCAAACCACAGTTGCCTTAATGTTCTCAGCCACTTTGCTTTCACCTTTACTGTCCGCCTTCTTTCTCCAACTGCTTTCCTGATGAAATCACACACGCAATGCGACTCTGAAAGATCAATCGTTTGTTTTTCAAGGCATAAACCACCAACTCTGGTGACACTTCACTGCAGCAGGGGAGGCATGAATTTACAGTCGAAGCCAAGTGGAAAAACTCGCTTTGGACTGCTGGTTGAGGATGGGACACAGCTGTGCACTTCATATAGATCTGAGATCAGATGATTACAGCCTCTTTTTTTTTCTCCAACACTTCCCCAAGGATGAAGAATTCCTCAGCTCTAATAAAAAGCCTAAATGAATTGTGATGTTGTCAAGGAGGAATAATTGCACTATCAAATACATTACCCAGAAGCTATTAAAATGGCAGAGGAGTAATTAAGTGTTGTGCTGTTGGGACAGGAGAGGGAGGAGGTATGATTGGTACAACCCAAACACTTCTGCTATGATGACTTCTAACAGGAACTGTTAGAAGCAGAGGCTGCAGAGTGTGATGTATTCATAATTTGATATTTATGGCGTTTTGGAAAAAAAAATCTCTAGTTTCAACATGGTGTCCATGAGTTCTGAATAATGGGCTGGTATCTCATGTTAAACTGTGACACTCTGTTTCCAGTGGCATGTTTCCCTTTGATTTATAACTCCATGCTGTGGTCATAATCTTAGTGTGCCCTCGGACCGATTTAAACCCAGTTCCACTATACCCTAGCAGCTTGCATCCATATTTTGGGGCCGTCTCCCATCTCCCATCTTCTGCTGGGTAGACAGAGGAGATTCATCACTATTACTGCAGCGACAGGTCTATTACCTCCAGAGACTAAGAAAACAAGAGAAGAAACTTTGCAAAGGAGCCATTGTGGAAAACCCATTTAAAGACTGTGCCAAACTTTTCACTTTCTTTTCTTTTGCTGTGATGTAATTAAAGGAATGCCTTGCTCAACATTGTGAGCTTTTGCTGGCACGGTCCATTATAATTTGGAACTGTAATGGGCTTGTGAGAACAGTACCATTTAAGTTATTTTTTAAGACTATCCTTTCATATGTGCGATGCACCAAAAAACGATGGGAACCTAAAGGTTGGAGAAGAAGAGTTTTCAATTTGAAACCGCAGAACTGCTGGGAAATTGTGCGCTGGGAGAATGAGTGAGTCATACTTTCTTTTCCCTGTAAAAATAATTCAGGTGCCCTTGAGCAAGACATTCACTCCCCTATTGCTCCAGTAGAAATGTCCAGAGGACTGTGGTTTTCCTTGGAAGATCAGAGGTATGTGTACCTCCATGACTGTGATACATGAGAAAAAAAAAACACAAGGCACCTGAGAGTAAGATCCAGTAACAAGAGTGATAAAAAGGCATAACTAATAAAACAACTGAGGACCAAAAACAAAATGGTTATCAAACTCAATGCCACTTCATTACAATGTTATCACATTCCTAGAAAACCAAAGACAATATCTCAAGGAAGACCATCCCTGATATTTTGATCTTCAACAGCACGCTCCCCCTCCCTTTTCCAATTTCCTTTTCTCTATCCTTTGTTACCCTATGAGTGTCATCACTTCCTTATCTTCTGAAATAGGTGGGGGGGGGGAAGCGTTCACACCATGTACCACACTGATATATTCCTTTGCCATCCACTATCAGATGGAGCATTGCTACTGCTGCAAACAGTTGCTTTTGCTAGTCTCTAACATCAGATTCAACTGCATTGTTTTCATGTTATTAGGCTTTAAAGTTGCTGTTAGGTCTGCTTATACTGGTTCTTAATTTCTTAGGGAAACGGAGAAGATGTTTCTTAAAAATTGACTTGTCTGGCAATGAGAGACGAGTTGAATATTTATAATCTTGGTTGGAAATGGGCACAAAATATGTGTTTTTTATATATTAAATAACATCATGTACGGAGGAAGAGCCACCTTTTTTAATCATTTTAATTTTCAAAATGGCACATCTTGTAAGTAAAGCTTTCTTGGAAAAGTTTTCAAAAGTTTAAAGGAGCATTGGAGCAATCTCCTTTGATTTCTCGTCAAACAGTATCGACAGTAAAATCTGTCTTTGTTGTTATTGTCAGCACATCTGCCGCCTTGCTTGGAATGCCACTAAGACACCGTGCTGCCATATCAGCCTAAGTCCCAACAGAGAGGTGATAGGTGGCACACGGCTGCTCAAACAAACCTGGGTAAACGCACTGCTGGGATAGGATTGAAAGGCTTGTCCTGGATGGGGACCAAACATCCTGCCGCTAAGTTTGCCGCCCAAGGGAATCATCCATGTGTGAGATCTTGAGTAAACAGGAGAATCTTGCCGTGTAATGTCCTATCTTCAACGGGCCTAGGGATGCATGGCGCACACTGGCGCAGGAGATAAGTGCTCAACATGGGAGAGAGGTGTGACTGTAGATAAGACTGGGCAGAGAGGCTAAGGAAGGGGAGAACGAGGGATAAGTGGAGCAGGGGGTAAAGTGATAGACCAGACTCTACCAGATAGGAGAGTTACTGTGTCCTAAATTTTGCTGCATAGTCATCCATTGTGTGGTTCAGCTATGCCAGTTTCTCCTGATTTGAAGATCTTAAATTTGTTATCTGTGTTTGACAGTAATTTATCTTCAAGCTCCCAACTGACTGTATCAGGGCTCTATGTGGTTTTAAAGCAGTCTCTGTTGTATGGGGCTTCATAGACTTTCTACACATGTTCTCTGGGAAAAAAAAATCATCTGGGATATTAAACGTATCTGATAATTACCGTTAGTGTGGGATCATTCTTCAACTGCAGCACGTCACACAGATTAAGCAAAACTCCTGCAGCATGGTAAGCACAGCTATGAAGTCACTCCCCTCGCTGAAGACTTTATCATTTTCAGCCAGATTGGAAGAGGCTTGTGTTCTTGGATCCCGGACCACAGTATGATACCTTAAGGACTTGATCGGAGAGCCATCTGTGCTTACTCCACTCATGAGGCAGTTGTGTGTTTCATAAACTTTCCACAACCTAATAGTTTTGTTTATGTGTCCCAGTGCATGCTAAAAGAGGCAGTATAAAAAAAAAAACAAGACCCACCAGCTGAACATAGTTACTGAACATTGCAAGCCAAACTACAGACAAAAGGGAATGTGGTAAAAAATACATCACGGCGAATACTTTCTGTGGATCATTTAAGTCTCTTACCATGAGTTTCACATCAGGAGTCTTGATGAGGTTTAAGGCCTAATAAGAATATCTACTATTAATATCTTCAGTCCAGTTGATGAAATATAGATTAAGAGAGTCATTTTCCAAATGAATGCCTGCCATCTGATATGAGCAAATTTACAGTAGCTATTAGGCTATGATAGGGCCGCTGATAAGTGTGTGCAAGAGACCTCCTCTCAGACAAATAGAATTTGACATGCAGCAATTTGACGAATTTACTCTTTGTGCTTCTTGTCAAAGCCTTGTCAACTTTGCGTTCAGAGAGGCAAATAGGCGGTGACTTGATATCAGTCAGGGTTCTTTCTACCAGCTCACAGACTGGTTCAGTGTACAGTACAGTTAATTCTACTGCTGCGTGGTATTGCTGGTAGTTTGTTTAGGTTTGTTAATTCTGGTTCAAGTAATCAAATTGTACTAATAGCACAACTATAGCTATTAAAAAACAAATACTCCATTACAAGTAAAAGTCCTGCTAATGTATAAGCAGCAAAATGTTCTTGAAAAAATTTGAACTTGTTCCTGAGTAAAAATAGTATTAAACATAAATAAGTAAAAACTTATTAAAGGAGATAAATTAATAATCAAATAAATATTAATACATTACAATACAATTCAATATTATACAACATTATATAACATCAACATGAACTACTTTATATATTGTTAGGTAGTTTAGTTCAGTAGGGACCTCTGAAGGTGGCATGATTCAGAGTTATAGTGGAAATCTGTGGTGTGAAAAGTGAACAGAAATGGAGACTGTGGCGCTCCTGTGTTACTAACCACCACATTAGACAGGGAGCTCACCAGCCGAACAAACTCAGGCCTCCAACAGATAGTCAGAGATCCAGGTGACAACAAACCCAGCAGCTTCTCACACAACAGATGAAGTCGGATGGCCTTCATATTAAAAAATATTATTCTCACAGTGTCACCACTACTGTCCAGGTGTGAGTGAGCACGCTGAAACGGGTAGATGGCAGCAAACATATTTAAACAGACAAGCTGGCTGGCACATGGTTGCATGGTATCCACTGTCAGTGGAGAATTTTGCACAGATGCCTCCCAAAACCTTCACCTACTGGTGAACGTGTGTGTGCAATACGAACAAGCACATATCTGCTATTACAGCGTCTTAATCTGATAGGCCCACACTGTTATAGTCAACAATGAGGGTTAATGTCTGATGTATGAGTATTTTTATCTCCTCATCCTTCCCCTGTATGTGAGAGGTGACAGCCATAGGAGTGACCTGTCAAAGGGCTTTCACCTAACTGTGGCTTTAATCACTGCTGAGTGCATCTCCCCATTGTGGCAACGAGGGACAACGTCTTTAGGTGCAGCTTTAGCCAACATTCAGACTGAAGCTAATGTTTTGAACAGAAAACATCCTCGCATGTGAGTGGAATCAGAGATAAGCAGAGCAGGACCACACAGGAGACTTTCAGAGATGAAAACAAAAGTGCATGAGAATCAAAGCAGCATTAAAGTCAATTTAATGAACTCAGAAAAAGCTTTTTAGCTATTTAAAATTTAAAAGCTGAGAACAAAGGCAGTGTAAGGTGAATGAATTATTATGACTGCTACAAATTACTCCGCTAAATACAATTGAGCTCATTGTTTTCAATAAGTAATAACAGAAGAAAGGATGTACAATGGTGTACAACAATCACTGCTTTTTAAAGAATAACAGGTGGTTGGAAAAATAGTGGGCTGGATCATCTATTCTGTATTTAAGAAATATGGTGATTTTTTTTAGTTCATATAAAATTAAAAAAATTCAGCTTCACTTTGCACTCTCAGAATAGAAACAGGGGCACAGTGAGATATCCCAGTGACACAGGGAGGAAGTGAGTGCTGAAGTGATAAATTGGGGTACCTGAGAGTATCTGTTCCCTGTTTCTCCAACAACTGTCACTGGTCATGAGTGATACAAATTACTTTCTGCTACAAATTAGCTCTATTTGCACGTCACACCCTGGAGTTATGTCCATGTCTTGTACTTCTATGTTGTTGTTTTTTTTCTGTCTCGTTTCGCTCTATTTTTCTCTGTCACCTTTTGCAGCCAATTATCGATATAGGCTGTGTTGTTGTCTGTATCCCTGCCAGGGTCTTGACATGCTGTTTCAGTTGTACAACAAGAGAAGTCATTAATTAATGACATCTGCACAAAGGATAAACTTGCGAACGCTGATGAATTTGAGTTGGCCTCTGGAGACGGGCTACTTTTTGCTGACTCATCCTTAGAAAGATTAATATTGAATTTTGCATCCATCATGCATCTGTGAGGGAGGATATGACCTCATCTGAGATTGTGAAATGAACATCTTTGCTGTGGAGTCATAGCAGTTGCATATTCACGCACCCCACTGCAGTGAAGCTGCCAATGGCCCAACACAATCCATTTATCTACTTGGTTACAGACGCCAAGTTAATTGTTTCCCATTTGTTCTTGTTTGTTCCTCAGTTTGTTTTTTTCATCGGCCTTCAGCAATGATACCAATGTGACTGAACTCACAACTATTTGTGACATTTCCTATTTTTTAAATTAAATCAGATGCAGTGTCAATCAAAAGTGGAAGAATGGAATTTAATGCCAAAATTCACAGAATTGGGAAGACAAGAGATCAAGAGATCAGAATCTATCCAATGAAAAATAACATCAGTGAAGAGAATGAAGAGACAAATTGGAGTAGAAAGAGGAAAAATGAAAAACATCCAGGGTCACAGTGAGGTGGTGAGGGAAAAGATGGAAAACAGAGGAGGAAAATTGCAATGCAGAAATGGAGAGTGGAAAGCACCAAACCAATGAGGGTGAGGCATACTGAATAAATAGAACAGGACAAAAAGAGAAGAAGAGGCTGGAACACAGTAAGTTGATGTGAAAGTGAAAGGAAAAGTGGTAAATAGTGTAATGACAATAGAATGAAAAACAAAAGTAAAAGACGGCTTATAGACACCAAGAAGTACATGAAGGAAGTGCATCTGTGACAGGGGGTGAAGACAAAGACAGAGGCCAACGTAGCACAATAAGAGGAGATCCAAGCGAATATAGACTGGACAAAAAAAAGGGAGATTAGATGCAAAGAAGGAGAGAGAGATGAAAGTATCATACATCGGCTAAGGAGCAAAGGATGAAAATGATAAAAGATAAGAAGGAACAAGAGAGAGACTGAGAGAGGGAGAGAGATGGAGGGGGTTTGTTCTGTTTGTCCTGACTCTGAGCCGCCTGCTAAGCAGATGATGATAAATGAGGCGGCGGGGAGGGCGGCTCCCCGCTCTGTTCACCGGATGGAGAGCCACACACAAGTCTTTTCTCCCTAATTACCTCTCACTTACCATTAGCACTGCCACAGCCACTCAGCTCCACCATCAGTTCCCAGCCCCGCCCTGCATGCCAGTTCCCATTGGTCCCCAATAACCGAAGACCTTCAGCTGACTCCGCTGATTGGCTGGCTACAATTGGTCCATACGCATAGAAAGACACACATTCATGAGGCTGCATGGGTCTTCCAAAGGTTATGCAGGGTTATATAGGTTAGTGACAAATTAAACATTATAGGCCTGTTTGGACTGACTCTACATCTGGCTCTCAAAGAATCTATAAACCTCTCATTTTCTTGTCATATTGCTCATATAACAGCTAATGATAGTAAATCACCACGAAAGGGATCATCCAAAAAATGAGACATATACTGTATTTACTTTATATTTTTTCAAGATCATCACATGTGACTGCAAGGATTTTCACTGATATATCAGAAAGGGAGAGGAGTTAAAACAAAGCATGTGTTGTGCTTGTGTCTCACTCCTTGTATTTTAGCAGTTACTTATTTAAAAAAAAAAGAAAAACATCATCCCACGGTAAATCTTTTACATCCTGTTCATCATTATTAATGACAGATGAGGTCCAGTCTCTGTCTCAACCATTAATGTTCACAATCAATTATTTCTAAGTGAATTCTTTGTGACCAACAGAGAATATAAATACACACAGTAACAAGCTGCATGACTTAATGTCACCAAAATTCGATTTTCCCAAGTAGATCCTTGATGATAATGCAGGATGACAGTCACCAAAGCTGTCCAGTGACTGAGTAACCTGTCTGTACATATAACATCATGTCTAATTTCTAACAAGTTACTATATGAACCCACTAAAACTAATTAAACCAACTAAAGACAATAATAGATCTTCATTAACAAAACTAAATAGAGGCTTATTTACATGTGAAATAAAGTAAAATCATTTCACTCTACTGACGGAATTTGTTAATACTTTATTTCTATTTACTCTATTTACAGTGATTCCACACTGTCAAAGTTTATCAATGTCACAGAATGAAACCTTGAAGCACACTGAGCTTTGATAATGTGCGATGCGGATGATACAGTATGTAAGTGACATTGCACAAATCATCCCCGATGACCAATTACCTACCTGCTATTTGCTTCTGCTACCTCTCCTTGTGCAATGACATGAAGAATGGTCTTTCCTCTTCCAAATCAAGTGCCCCATGGACATTTTTTTCCCCAAAGCTTCTCTCCATCTCGGTACGGTTTTTATTGATTGAGCCAGAGGAGTCTGGACAGTCAGTAATTAAACGGAACGACTGGTGGGTGTAAAATTAGCCTTTGTGTCATTAGACTGGAACGACAGAGTGGGTAAAAGAACAAGTGCGAGCAAGATGACTGATGACTGAAGCCCAATTAAAAGGCAGAGCGAGGAAGGGATGAGAAGAACGGCTGCAGACGTGGCAGAGAAGCATATGGATTTGTCTTGGATAATGAACTCTTCAACCGCCATCGATCTGCTGGGAAAGAGACCGTTGATCAAGGATCCACTTTGAAGGAGCTCGGGGGAATTGGTGGATAGTTTGCTTTAGATCTCCAGATGAACTTGTAAACATTAAATTGGTTTCCTTTTAACACTGGGAAATTGTTCTTTTCAGGATAATCCAAGCCACTATTAATCGCAACAGACCTTTCTTGATGTCCAAGATGCTTAAATGAATGAGTTGGAGTCAAGATCATTAATGTCCTTGAGGGTTTTCATCTCCACTCTTTGACAAATGGCATGACCTTCAAGTCCCTAAAACAGCGCATGTTACTTTTAAGTCACAAATCTATTTTCTTGGCAAACTGCAGTGAGTAACATGAGTTTTAGAGGACAAAATTGTATTTATTTATTTATTTATTTTAAATATTTGGGTTATGGGTCATGTGCTATCAGGCACTTAAAGGCAAATATATATATATATATATCACACAACATTGTACTCTACACTCCCATTGTAGAGACTGTAGACATTAAGTCTCCTGTGGAAACAGCTTAAAATGAAGTCCATTGGGGCAAAGAAACCCCTGAGAAGCAGTTCTAACAACAACAACCACTCAGCTTTATTTTGCTTTGTACGGATTTGTAAATTGTAATTTTATTTGACTTCTAGGTTGTGCCTGCCAGGTCACACTCCACTATAAACAAACAGCACTGTGCATCCATCCAGACTGAACGCAGAAGTCGCTCTGCTATGTCAGAGGCAGCTGCAATGTTTACCACGTAATGCGTACCTTAGTTTTGACCACCAGATAGCTGCTTTTCATTGCTGACCTGCTCCAACCCTACATGGGATACATCTGTCCTTCAAAAACATTTTTTCTATAGAGTGCTACAGCTATGATGGTGAATACAGTGGTATGCTAAACAATAGTTTTTATTCTGGCCAAAAGTATGACAACAAGACCAGGGTTGTGATGAGCAGAATGTTATTTTAAGATAACATTTTTCTATAAGGTAGAAAAATAATGCTTTTATATGATAAGCACACTTTTTAGGTTGTGTTTTATTATAATTATATTATTGTTTCTGAAAGTGCCCTAGCCATGACAAATAATTTCATAAAACTATTGTGAAGGCCTTCAATAGGCTGTTTCTTTGTAAAGAGTTTACAGATTGTTGCATATCTGCCATAATGCCAATGGGTTCCTGCCCTGCATTTCTTTTCCTCTGCAAACCAGTAACACATGAGGTGTAATACCCATGGTTAAGTGTTTGTAACATTTCACTAAAGTCCTGTGTAAGAACAAAACAACAAAAGGAGCTATCTGAATGAAAAGGCCATGACATCAGCTCTGTTCACTGGCTAATCTCTGGAACCAATACTTCTCCCTGGCATGGCTGCTAACCTTGGCACATTTGAATTAAATCAAGTTTTGAGGTAAGAGGGAAGAAGAAGCTCAGAATGAAAATGAATTAGAACTCTGTTCAATACATGCTCTCTCTGATTTCCCCAAATAATGGATCTGGTAGTTTACTTGCACCTATTGGACTTTACACACCATTTTGAGCTGCACCAGCTGTTATTTGTTTGAAAAGTGTTGAAAAATGATGTGCTGACTTTATGCACGTTGCATAGCAGATTTTGAATCCTGATAACAGAGCCTGACAAGTCTGGGATGTCTTATGAGGACATGACCTTGGGATTAATAATACTGACTACTTGCAGATAAATTATCACATTTGGCCAAATGCATTGGACGAATATGAGGCTGAGAGTAAGTCCATCCTTGGTGAACTGCCTGTATGGATTTGCGCAACATCTGAAGTTCTGCTTCATCAAAGTGAGTCAAAAAATCTTACTCTGGATTTTTTTTTGAAGTGTAGTCTCTGCCTTCCTTCATGGATTCAAAGAGACTGAATTATTGAATTCCAGTGTAGGGGTTACCATCAAAGGCAGCAGGTCTTATGTTGGGATGGTATATACACAGAAAAAGGCAAAGTCTTAAGGAAAGTGTTGCCTGATCAAGAAGAACCACTGGACTGGACAAATTGGTTACCAGTCTTTGTGTGTTGCCAAGTTTTGTCGCTTTGATGCTGCTGTTCATACTAATATATGTGATGTTAATTGCTGTCCCATTTGCTAGTCTCCTATCTGCTAATTACATGTGCCATGTGCCTTTTCTAAACCATCCTTATTTACACTTTCTCAAGAGCTCTCTCAAGATAAGTCGCAGTTTAATTCAAATAAGATCGGGTCATAGGGGCTGCCTCACTTCCACACATCAGTTGCATCAACTTCAATTTAATGCACTTTTCCACACTCTAAACTGTCTTGGTGCTCTCAGAGCTCCTTATCTAATACGATTTATCAGCAATGCACCACATGTGGCTGGGAAATTACAAGCTGGGAAGGCAGAAAATGTTTCTGATCAGTCCTTTCAAGTCAAAAGTTGACTGACATTCTTGAGAACAACCAATGGTCTTGTGCGTCGCACTAACTTTGCCATCACTCAGTCACAAAAGCTGCTCAGACAGCAATGGGGAGCAGCATTTGGGGGGAAAATGTGTAAATTGTGTCCCTGCATGTTGTGAAATGCCCTTTGTTCAGTCTGGAAGTACTGATGGAAAGCACTTTAAATGTTACCATAGAAACAAGAAAAGTAGTGTCCTTAGTGTCATAGGAAGTTTTCAGTGGTTGTTTCCGCTGTCTTTCATAAAGGAATTTCTTATCGAATATTTTTTTTATCCTTGTAGTTCTTAGGTCCTAAAGGTTTCTCCAGGTCTTAAACATTTTTGTCAGGTTTGTGAATTAGGGTTGAGTGAATGAACTGGCAGTTGTTTGGTAGCCTGTCTTGCCCAAAGCCATTCGGTGGAACCATAGCAGTCAGGGTATCAAACCTGTCACATTTTGCTTGCATTATGAAAAATAAATGTGAACGAAAACACAACTTCATCCATACGCACACACACAGATCCCGTCACCTCCATTGTCCTCTTAATCTGAATCCTTAAATAAACCCAGCACCCAAGGCTCTGAGGCTTATTAATATTGCAGCTCTGTCGGTATTCATTATGAATGAGAACAAGTGTGAAGACTCAGAATGGGCTGCAAAACAGTACAAGGCTGTGGCTGTAACAATGCAGGTCACACAGATAATCAGCATGCTCCACCAACCTCAGCTTAACTGACAGGCTCACACTTGGTACTGCTTAGAAAAACCTTGACAGGTTCCTCTATCCTCTATAATGTGTGAGGAAAATACCTGTTAGCATAGCAGATAGAATCAATGAGAATGCTGTTATATTTTTTATTTCACCCTCTGCAATACTGTGAATTGTGAAAAATGTTAATGAAATCCTGTGGCATTTGCATGAGATATGTAGGTATGGACGTTACAAAGAATGATACATTTTTCTGCCTCAACGTTAAATGAGAAACATTAGTCACTCAATTAGAACCTTGCTAAATGGGATTAAAATGTCAAGGTGTCTCTATCTACTCTCCTTTTAGCTCTGCCACTGTTTTGTGCCCTGTCACAATGACCATTCAGGTTTGCAAAGCAGAAGAGGGGGACCTCTCCGAGGTCCTGGAATGTCTCTCTATAAATGATTTACCTTTTTCCATTAAAATGTCCTTTGACATCTGTGACGCCTGAGCTGGTGCAGGAGCTGGTGGCAGCGGAGTGCCACAAGGTGCTGAACCGGGTCCTCTAGCACTTGCCCTATGCTGATGTCAACTGTGAGTCCGACAACTATGGTTAAGTGCTTCCTGATTTAGATCTGCCCAAAGAGGTTGGGGGAGGAAAAGAGAGAACATATTAGCCCTATAGCCCTAGCCAAACAGCATATTGTAATTGTTTGCAGACACAAAAACTGTAGCTTGTAACTGTTAAAGGAAGAATACCATATTAAAGGAATAGTTCGAGACTGTGGGGAATACACATATTTTCTTTCTTGTTGAGAATTACATGAGAAGATCAAAACCACCCCAATGTTTGTAACCTACACTAAGTGCAAAGTGATGCTATTCACTTGCTGCCCCTGGCTTCATACTTGGTGCACAAACATGAGTGGGATCAATCTTCTCATCTAACTCTTAGAAAGAAAGCCAAGTTTTTTTTTTTTAAATGTCAACACCCATAAAAGGGTTGTAGTCTCAACAAATCTAAGAAACTGATCTTTCACTCTGTTGTGTCCTGTCACAACATCCAGAAAATGTTCCCTCAGAACTCACACATCAGCTGCGACATACTGTAGTTAAAGAAAAGTCACATGTCACTGTATCCACTGTTTCTCCTTTATTGTCACCCCACTTTTACTTTGTTTTTACAAGCTATTTCTGCGCCTCAGCGTGTCTTACATTTGAATATTAAAA
>NW_019524532.1:382431-404891 GCF_002814215.2 Seriola lalandi dorsalis | reverse complement strand
AACGATTTTGCTGTTGGTGTATATTTTAATTTCACTTTTGAAACATCTAGAGCTTCATTTTCACCAAGTAGAAACAAGGAAAGTCCCCATTGTAGTGTCCATGCGGAGACCTGGTACTTCAATAAACAGCAGTGCTGGTCTAGGAGATCTCTCTCTATGCAACAGGTGTCTTTTACTACAGATTTGCCTACTGAATTATTCACAGGGCTCTTCCACCTTTAAAAGACGGTCTATCTTATTCATTATTTAGGTGCCTTTTCACTGTGGTGGGAGGCACCTTCAATTATTCAACAACAATATAGAGCCTAGCAAGGGGTTAATAGGGCTTTTGCTGACAGTGAGCTGTAGGGGAGGTAAAATGGGCAATGGAGGTGGAGATGTGGAGGGGTGGGAAAGATTTATGATACAGGTCTAGTGGCGAGGTGAGAGATTGTGGCACCGGGGGGATAGAGCTGTGAGACTGAGAGAGAGAGATCAAGGCGGAAAATGGTTTGTGGTGATGGGGACGCATCAGGAGAACCCCTGCTGCCGCTACCAACACTAGACGTAAGGTGGGAACATGTGTGTGTTAGGTACTGAAAAAAATGTCAATTTCAGAAAGTCATTATATTTGGTTGTGTGACTTCAGGTTTAATGATGCAAGACGTACTGCAGAGGGGCATCTATAAATAGGCCCACCCTCAGGTTTTTTTCATTTGTAGTTTGTCCAAATAAGATTTTCTTGTGAGTTTTTCTTTGCAATGGCTTGATGTTTAAAGGAACTATAGATAAGTATTTGCAATGGCTACATAGCCAACATTAACAATAACAGCTGTTTATATACCAGTCTAGCAGAGACGTTTCAAGTTCAGCAGCAAACTTCATTCTGTTACTTGCCAAGAGCTGTCTCCAGTGGCAATGCCAATGTTAATTCTTCAATCAAACCAAATGTGGTTTCTTGCTGACTTATGGCTGACTGGACACACCGTCGCCTCTGGAGGTACGAAGTGGTATTGCGAGATTGGCTGGCTGGCCCGAGCTGGTTAGCATGCTAACTTGAGTATATATCTCTGCAACACAATACATAGACATCTTTGATATACTGTCAAAACTGTTATTTCTTCACATAATTGTAAATTTTGTAAACTAAAATGCTTACATACAGCTTCAAGCTCCACTAGAGTGAATAAATAAAGTGTTATGTTTGAGCTATACAAGGTCAAGTTATACAAGTTTGACTGGCAGTTGATCTGTAGGTGCACAGTTACCACTTCACAACCACTCTTCAGTCAACTTAATTGATTCTTTTATTCTCACAAAATTCTCTAAACTATTTAGACAGCCTTGCCAAGAGTGTAGCTTGCTCTAGGAGCAAATTGTATCACATAAAACTTAAAATGAGAAAATTACCTCTCAAGACATGACTGTAAAGTAGCTGAAGAATTAGTGCAATTTAACGCATTTGCATGCTAATGTAATAATCCAAAAAGGAGGAGATTTAGAACAGAAACTCATATGATTAATCTGAGGTGTAAAACATCCAAACAAAGCAGAAAGACGGTTGGAATCTTGATTTGTGTTGAATAATGCTAAAATAATCTCCCCTGTGACAGCACTGAGGGTGTTCTGCAACACGTAATACAATATTCAAAAGATAAAGTTATTCCCAAAATGACTGCTGTGAATAAAAAGGGAACAGAAAAAAAGTAGAACTGATCCTACAGTTCATTTCAATTTGCATGTTCAACAAATTGCACCGAGTTCCAACAAATTAGATCATTTAGTGTAAAAGCAAATTCAAAAGGCAACATACTGTATGAGCTTGTCTGGTTGGTCATAAAAGAAAAGAAAAGACTTTCCTTACCACAAAAGCCATCTTTGTAGTTGAAGAAGTTCTCTCAAGATACCTCCTTTAAGTTTAAAATAACTTGGCTTCCAATAACAAAAGGTTCTGGTTCAAACAAATCCCTGTCATGTGCCCTTCAGCTCTGGTGTTTTCTGTTGTCTCTGCTATCTCCTCCTTCGTGGCACTTCTCACCTCCTTCTTTCCTACACAGCCAGGAAATAAGAAAGGCGCTCTTGCCCAGGGCTCAGGCACTACATTTACCTGACAATATCGACAGATGTAGGTTATTCAGTACATGTGGACTACACACATAATACAATTTCCTGCACTATAATTCAATACAGTGTCTATTTAACCTCTGGATATTTTCAAAGAAACTTTATAGTTGTAACAAAGTGATTAATTCCTTATTGTTTTCTGTTTTAAAATAAGAGGATATATTTATAAACAGTATACAAACATTTAATAAATGGTTTATGAACAAATCTAAGTGTTTATTAACTCCTTAATATAACTCTTCCTGTGGACATCCATAACTGGAGGTTGCTATATGAACAGATAATTAATGACAATATAGTAAAACATAGTTGTAATAATATATCCTCATAGAAGTTGAAGCTGAAATATATAAAAGACAATACATAATTAAATAGATAAAAGGCAGTAAGTTTGAGGTTACTTTGATCACAAACTCAAACTACCCTTCTGAGGAAGAAAAAACTTTTGAGGAAAGACCGCACAATTGGACAATGATGTTAATCCACTGAATGAGTTAACAGCCTGGCAAACGCCCAGCCTACAAACTGTTACCATTTAGACAATAATCTTATATAAGTCACTTATAGTGAGTGAACAGAGGGTTTCAGTGTCTTGTTTGAAGACATTTTAACACATCACATGGCTGATAACAGGCACATGTTCACTATTTCTAGTATTAAACTTTTGACCTTTCTGTAACGGGACAGTGTTTCTGACCACATCAACATAAACATGTGTTAAATCAGTCCATTCTGTCCCTCTCCATTACCTTTCTGCAACATTCGACTACTGGAGGCTGCCATCACATCCAGCTCCTCTGACCATTAATTCATTACATTAATCTGCACAGTGCACCCTGTAATTGATCAAAAGCTATCATTTTGCAATGTTATCGTTATCATCACTAATTGATTTGATGATCCATGCATTCCATTAATAATGTAATAGATGGGGGATTAAGAATTTAACTGTCCATAGCCATTAATGTGATCAAGATGTAATAAATGAATGAGCTACATTTCATTAAATTTAATCATACTCAATTTTATGCAGTCCAGTTTCAGCCGATATATCCTGCCAGCACACAGATATTAAATGCTTGAAGTTGAATTATGTGGAAAGTTTTTAAATATCTTTTTGATAGACTTAAGTTTTGGACCACTATATGATCCCTCCATATAAAATATTAATTAATCTGAGTGGTTTTAAAATAAATTAATACCTCGTGAAACACAAAGGTTGAGCAGCAGTCGAGCAAATGTACTTATTCTAATATGATGCTAAGATTGCATTTAGAAAAATAGCTATGGCAGCGATCACATATTACAATTTTACTTACAAATAATTTCCAATAAAAGCTCTGTTGCGAGTACACAGAAACTTGCTGAGGGGTTCAATCCTGTCTTATTCTCTCTCTCTCTCTCTCTGTCTCGCTCTCTCTCTCTCTCTGCTACTTATGCAATTAGAAATACTGCAGCTCCCCCTATTGACATGGATCAGGTGGGAGCTTTTCAGAGATCAAAGTTCCCAGCTTTATCAAACACAGCTCTGCAACGTAATGGATACCACAGCCAGGAAAGCGGTCCTGACCAGCGTTTCACACATATGAAGTGGTAATCTTTATCCGTGATCTGTGCACTGTGGTTTGCCTAAATGGTACAGTCAACAGAGCGGTGCTGGACGTGTCATTAAAGCATTCATGAGTGTAATTAAGCATGTCTAATCTCAAATGTCATCAATAACTGCCTCATTCTACAGTACATCTGAGCTCATTCACTTTTTTTCTATACAGGAAAATTATATCAATTTACCAAGATCAAACAGCAGCGGAAATCCTTCAGCCTCGAGTGTAATTACTGGTTTGTTGAGACAAAAGCATCCCTTTCTGCCTTAACAGTTGAATCTTAAGTGCTCCGCTCTTGAGCTCCTTTTGTCCGGCGATGCCTGTGACGCACATTCAAGATGCTCAGCGTGTTTCTTCCCCGTGAAAACTGAGAGGTTGATGCCTCTCGCTTGACAGCTGGAGAGCAATAGACGAGAGCGTGAGTGGCTCTCAGTCTTTGGGGCCTTCCTCCTGATTTTGAAAAGCCCAGATGAGTACCACTCTTCATCTCACGCGGCATTCACGGAGAAGCTCCCAACTGTCGCCATTTTTCACTCACATGTGACCGAGGTCTGATGTTTCATAATCAGCATGAACAGGATGAAAGTGAAGAGAGTCACATTCTTTCAATTCTCTTCTTAACTGCATGGATAAGTGATATAAAATGAGTCTTGTGATATGCAACCAAGCTTGAAATGCTCCTCTGTGTTGCCGTAAACATAAATACAGTACTCCATTTCCTTAAAAAATTAGATGACTGTCGGAATCTTTGCAAAATGACAGCATGGCTGAGCAGCGTTAGCATAAAGGACAATGAGGTGGAAAAAAAGCAAAGAGCCAACTCGATTTCTTTCTGGGCAGATGCCTCACTTCAGTCCAAATTTAAAGACACATATAATAACCAAAACATGCTGGACAAGTGTAGGTACAAAAGAAGATGTGGGGCTTTTTCGTTATTGTTAGTTTTGTTATTGCTTGATTGTTTTTCAGCCTAAAACAATCAAAACTCAGAATTTATTCGCTCCTTTCCTCACTCCCTTTGTTTCTCCTTGATGCTGAAAAAGCAGATTGAAGCCCTCGATACCGCCGCACATACCATCTGTCCGAATGTATATCTGTCAGCAAGGAGAGTGAGGGAGAAATGGAAATATGTCTGCGCTGAGTGGAGGAGGAGCGGGGATGTGACGGTAAGTAAAGTTTGCCCCAGGTGACAGTTTGAACAAACTCCTGTGAAGCTCTCTGCCGAGAGAGTTGCATGCTGGGCCGCACAGAAACAATGGACTAATTAAGGCGAGGCTCTCGACACAGGGTTCACTGCAAGTCCTTGGATCTTGGCTGGACGGTGGAATGAGCAGGGAGGGAGGGTGTTTTTTCTCCTGATTAAATTCAGATCAAGGGAGCTGACACAATCTGGCTTCGGTTCTGGCTTAATGAATGGCTCCAATTATTTTAGGTGCAGGTTCTATCTGCTTAAACTGCAACATACACACACACACACACACACACACACACACACACACACACACACACACGTGCGCGTCTTTGGTACCTCTTTAACAAGGGGTTACAGCATGACACAATCAATGCCTTATTTCACTATATAGCTATAAATCCATAGCTACAGAAATCTCCAAATTATGGCCTTTTTCCATTTTTTATTAGCTTAGCTATACCATACTGAAACAAAGTGCCTGCATGGATTTCTAAAATGTCACATGCAGATTGCTAAATTGAGCAAATAAAGCCCTAGATTCAGTCTGTGCCAGCCATATCAAGAGGAAAGAGGGATTTGGAGAGTAAACAGGGGCATATGGTAAGACTTTAGGGAGATTAGGCTTTCTTATGTGGTGTAGGTGTGTGGAAGGAGAGAGACAGAGTGTAGGAAAATCAATTTAGCCAGGGTCTGAATTCACAAAGGGGGGGGGGGCATTAATACACAGTTTTACCAATGAAGTCTTCCACCATAATTTGTGAGCCTTTTTTAATACTGGATTCATACTGACAGTCACAAAAATTAATGTACCGTAACTCTGCATGATATTCTACAAATTGAGTGAAACAAGAAGCAGAGCTAGCGTAATTCAAACAGGCAGTTTGGCACTGGACAATGAAGTGGTCTACTAGGAAGAAACAGGCATACTTTCACTCCCCAACCACACACACACACACACACACACACACACACACACACACACACACACACACACTCACAAAATGTATACTTATTTAGGTTTCTATGCTACATGTTTGAAAGCTATATTCTTCTGCAAAACAAAAATAATTAAAGTGACATGTTACAAAAATTGAAAGCAATAACCAGTCCTGGAAAATCTTACTCCAACAAGCAATAATCTAAACTGATGGCATTGTAATCTGATCAACACATTTACCCAGGCACTCTAAATAGCGTGGTACCAATACTAATCAATATCACTACTGATGTGCTGTATAAAGAGAGTATATAAAGTATTGTAGCGTCAAAATCAACCGCTGAGATTTCATGTGGGCCGTTCAGCTGATTACACAGATGTAAAAACAACAAAAGGAAGTTGGCCTTCAAAGGACTGCACAAGGGTTTGTCTTTCTTCTCTGGATTTCTTTCAATATTGTGACCTTTATAGATGAGAGCAGTGTGAATCATGCTTCCACTGTTCCAAGCTATGAAACAGATTCGGTCTGTATTTAGTGAAGTGGAAGCATGTGTAACCATCGTTTGAGGTCAGTTGACTTTAAATGAATGGAAATGTGTCCCAGTGCTCAATATTTTCACAAAGGAGAAAAGAAAAGAAAAAAAATACTGACCACATTCCATCACTCCATACGTATCTCCAAAAATCAATCTGTGAGAGTGTAAGGATTGTAATGGTCTACTGTTATATGTTATAATATCCAATAGTTTACACCCACACACACATGCGCGCGCGCACACACACACACACACACACACACACACACACACACTCACACACATATACAAAGGATTTCAGCAGTTTTCAAGAAGAAAACATAGCGGTCTAAATTTAAGCTACTGAAAAAGTTGAAGTAAAATGGATTAAATATCAATATTTGAAATGTTTTGTTCGATCAACATTTCTTTTGAATTTAATCAAAAGACTCAAGCTTGTCTGTCATTTTAATTTATTTGTTAGTTACATGCTGTACATGAGCTCATTATTCTTCTCACAGCTGAACTAATAAGAGATTTAAAATATTGAATTGCTCACCTTTCTCTGCTGTTGAGAAATGTTGAGTTGTTTTGTCTGGGTAAAGGGGAAATACCCTCTAACTTATTAATTTCTTATTTTAATGTTCACATCACCTGGCTGGTTGATAATATTTGAACTGTATACTGTATCATCAGAGGTGAAACTGCTGCAGTTTGAACAAGCAGAAAGTTTACTGTTGATTGCAGCTTTAACCTTTGGTAGTAGCAATGGTAGCAAGTGCCAAGTAAAGGTCTGGTTAAAAGAGTGTAAAAACATGGCTTAAGGCGGTTTTTTTTTTTTTGACATTGCTGGAATAAAAGCTAAAATAAAAGCTTCCACAATTCAGTGAGGTTGATTAGAGCTGCCAAGATTTCTATGTAAAACTATACTTGTCTTTTCAGCTTAAATCACAAAGCAGGGCTCAAGAGAGATGAGCTTCCCCTGCCCTCTAATTGACATCCGTTTGATTAGCTCCTCTTTGCTCAAATGAAATTCTGGTGTTAAGTGAGATCACAGATGTGAAATCTTCTCAACAAAATCCAAATTATTCTCTGGAAAGTGGGTTCCTCACACACATAGACAGCTGGAGTCACAACATCACATTTTGTGATCCTTTAGTAAAAAGATTGGCTGGTTTGCTAGGCAAAATTTCAGGTTGAAATAAGTGAAAGTTATCTGGCTTTAGATTCACCCATGAGCTCTGTTCAACTGATATTTCCCACTTCCATATATAATAAGCAGCACTAGTACTAGGCTCCAGTCTCTGCTGATATCTACAGCTACGCTGTACAGTATGTGTCCAATTGACACAGTATGTGAAGAAACGTCAATCTAAATTACGGTAAGTGTCATATGGTTATAGAACAGTAATGTGACTGTTAAATGTAAAATGATTATGATATTTGTTTGTCTTTCACTTTTTAATGATGGCTATTATTTTCCCACCTCCAGACAGACACACATTCATTCCATTCTCTAAAACTCCATCCATCACTTTTGTTTACTGACAGTTCAATTTTGGGTTTTAAAATCCTTTGTTCCAGCTTGGCAGTGACAGCTATACGGCTTGTCGAAGACTGGGAAACAAACACATGCTGTCATCTGTCTGACTGTCTGTCTCTCTGTCTGTCCGTCTGTCCGTCTGTCCGTCTGTCTGTCTGTCTGTCTCTCTGCCTCGAGCTGCGAGGTTCCTCACAAGTGACAGGTTTCCATTTAGCAATCTGCCTCGTCTGCTGATTTGAATCGGACTTTTGTTTTCTGTGAGTGTGCATGTGTGTGTGTGTGTGTGTGTGTGTGTGTGTGTGTGTGTGTGTATGTGTGCGTGTGAGGCCAAATGTGCAAGCACTGCCAGTTTGTGTGCACATGTACAGTATGTGCGTGGCAATTTGTGTGCATGTTATGTGTAATGTGTGTGCATATGTCCAGCAGATTGAGTTTTAGTTAAGCATTTTCAGATGCAGGTCTCCAGCTGGCGACAGAAATGAGAACGTGGCTTCTACAGCCAGAAATAACACAACTTAGCTAACCTTAAAAAAAAAATCTGAGCTGCAGAGAAGAAACGTAATTTTATGGGCAGAAAGAGAGACGTCACTCACAATAATTTCATATACTGTAAATCATATGTTCTCCTCAATGAAGTCCATGACAAACTGCAACCCTCTCCCCAAACACATGACAGAGAAAGAGATCTGACAGAGAGACCCTGCATTCTGTGTTTCACACATCACATTCATTTACACTTTTGACAAACACTGGACACAAATGCAAACCATTCAATTAATTATGGAAAACACTTCACTCAGCTTGTCAGCTGTCTCAATTGCTGAGGTCAGCCATAAGCCATGACGCATTGATGCATTGTGACTTAAGCCTGCTATTGTTAGCTGTTAGTTACACAGCAAACCTCATTTTCAAGATGCTAGTAAAATAATGTTTTTGGTTGTTGTTGTTGTTGTTGTTGTTGTTGTTGGTAACTCTCTGTTATTGAGTTTTTATTACGATGGACAAGATGAGTGGCAAAACCTGCCCTTTTTTTTCAAATGACAACCTGTGTTTCAAGGATGACGTCTTAAAGCCAAAGGGTTATGTATTGCATATGCAGGGCATTGCTCAAATAGTAGCTTCTCCTCATAAGAACACTAGCAATGGTGGCTTGAGGAGTTCCCAGTCGGCGTCCACCACAAAGGTGGAATAGAAATCACATTGATAGGACACATTATTCATTTTAACACAATCATTAAAATACATACAGTACCAGGAAAAATTATTTTATAATGTGTCATAATGTCTTATACAATGTGTATGAATATAAACTGCACCGTACTGCTTGCACTGCTGTGACAGGTATATTTCCCTCTGCCTTCAGTGATTTTACACATGCACTCTATCTTTTTACCCGTTTCAGAGTTACTGTCACAGTTATACAGGGTGTGTGTGCATGATGTAGTGTAGTAGTCATAAAGCTGGGAAGTCACTGTTAAGGAAAATGATTAACAAAAAGGACAACAAAGCTAAAGGTTTTTCAGGCAAAACTCAATAGTGCACATGGTCTTCTTCTCTGGAAAAGTCTTCAGTTGTAGTTGGTACTGCTCAAGTGTAATTTACAGTTCTGCTAGTGGTCCAGTTTTCTATTAAATGACTGGTTAAAACAACAAACCACTGAGGGAGGATGTTTACCTATATTTCACTAATCTATAAAGGTTCAGCAAATGATTAACCAGCAGTAGAGCAATTAGTTACAACTTGAATTTAATTCAACTGAATATGTCTAGTGTGAATTTTTCTAGTGAGAAAGTTAAAAAGTAGCCCACTATACTGCACAGTGGACACATGGTTATTCACATGCTGTTGATGCAACATCTAGAGGGGCTTTGATATAGACATCTGCTAAAGTAGTCGGCTAGCCAGAAAATCCATGGTTCTGTGGTTCTGTCCGCTGAGGTTTGACTCAACCCGTGAGATTTTTTATTTTGCCTTCAGCAGAAAATGTGTTTGTGAGGGCATGTATGTTTCCACGGGTGTGAAGAGAGAGAGAGAGAGAGAGTCATCTGCAGGAAGCGAAGATGCTGAATAATGATCACAGCTCAGAGGCGACAACCACTGCAGAGAGAAATCTGTGACCTTTCCCACTTTTCTGTATCAAAAATTGTTTAGGAGGAGAACAGCTGTCTCCTCCGATCTGAAGCTCCAGCATGAATAACAAACATTATCGTTCCCGGGTGTCACCAGATAGCTTTGTTGGGAGTGGTGTGTAGCTGGGTGGAGGCAGCTTGGCGGTGTATGCATGTGTGTGTATTCCTGTATGCTTTCGAGTTTTCTTGTTTTCCTTCTTCCCCAGACAAAACAATTGAAAGATTATTTTCATCGCCACATATTTGCTGCATTACGGGTAAGACGATACACTCTGCAAATCGTCCAAACCAGGAGGTGCTGCATGGGCGCTGTCATCTGAAACTAAATGAAACATTTAGCCATGGGACATGGACTCCTATAAGGCAGAAAAAGCAGACAGCATATGAAATGTTGCTGAGCGAATGAAGGGAAGGGGGGAAAAGCACTCAAACACTTTATATTGTAAGTGGTGCCATCTTCTATGGCTAAACAACTCAATCAACAATCTGTCGGGACATTTAGGAAATGGGATTCTCCTACAGTGATGACTGCAGGCATTCACTTCCTCTGTGATGGAATGATATCAACCAATCCTCTGCTTTTATTTACCTTCAGCACTCCATCTCAAATTGAATATTATAACATGTATTTCCACATCTGGCCTTGCTAATTTTTTATCAAAGGTCAAAATGTCTCCAAAAGTGCAGACTGATGTCTCTAGACGTCTATCATGGAAGAAACATTAAATAAAAACATCTTGGCTCTGCTGTGTTGGTGTTACAGCCTCTGCTATCGAGGAGCCTATGGACTGTAAATGGGTTGTGGTGCACTGTGGGAGCTGCTGCCATACAGATAGATTACACATGTCACTGCTGATCTACGTGGAATGGCTGGCCATTACTGAAATGATCTCAGGCCGCATACAAATGCATATTATATAAGCAGAGCACAGGTGGACAATCGGCATGAGATAGATATTTGATGGAGACAAGTAGTGTGTATTGTAGGCTACGTGGTGAAAGATGGATGGCAACATAGACTGCAGCAAAGTGCTTGCAAACACACGCACACACACACTCACAAACCGAGAGACATACAAGACACACCCATGTGCATCCACTCATACACACGGTACACACATGGAGTCCCAAAGCAGATAAAGCCGTCAGTAGAATTAATATCTGTGTGCTGTAGTGCCTTGGGCTGAAGCCTTCACCGTAAACACATCACTCACAGCGTAGCCAATCGGCCGAGGGATCAACCCAAGGGTTGCGAAGGAGGAGAAACAATTTAAGCGTGTGGGTATGTTGCAGCTGAGTAGCACTAAAACTGTAAAGCTGTAAGCTGAGAATTACAGAGGTGTGGTTGATGTTTTCCTCCTTAGTTACGAGTGATATTTTTAAAGACTTTGGCATTTTTTAAACATAACTTCCATTTAATCTGCAATACAGAAATGGACAAGAAAATTTTACCCTCAACGGATACATCTGGTGATATTCTCTTTTTTTTTTTTCATCATCATCAATAAATCCCATGAAAATATTGAAACCAACAATGACTTGATACTAACAAGTCTGCATAGCCAAGGCCTGAAATAACTTAATCTTCTGTACCACAAACCTCAAAAGTATTAAATACATATTAATGAACCACACCATTGCACTGAGTGACATGTTCCATTGCAATGAACATGCACGGGCACAGTACTTTGTTTTGAGTCAATCCCACATTCATCCTGCTGCCGGAAATACTCACTAACAAACCAAATGTTTATTAATCCTCAACATAAAATGGTTCTCTTGTAAATATAATGCTTGCTGAGTGCCCAGCTGTTTTAAATCTTTTCTTGAAACTATAAATTTGTGACTCGTGAAAGTGACTTTTGAAAGTTTTACATCTTTTGTAAGAACGAATTAGCCACAAAAAGACTGGAGAAGACACTACAGGCCACTGAAAAGCTGGAGAGAGTGCAAAAAGCTTGATAGCCGTTTTGAAACGATTTGTTGATGTATAAAAATTGGAGTTTCTATTTCCAGCCGGGTGAAAATAGTCACAGTGCACCATTAAAAAAAAGGGTAACCACATTGGCTATCCACCCCAGGTGCAAATAACATTGTTGGCTACTATACCTGGGTGCAAATAGCATCTGCTTAAAATAAATATAGAACATCACCAGTCTTATTCTTGAGCACTACAATGAAACAAGTAGGATCCTTGCACTGAGCTCTTAAACTGTACAGCAAACACATCCATCTTGAGATCCTTTTACTCTGCTCCATTGAATTAAGTTTCTTTTAAATCTTGGTGCGAGATTAAACCGCCTTTGTTCAATGGAAGATTGTTTGCTTGAGCACAACGAATCTGAAAGGTCTGTATCCTAAAAGAGAAGAGGTTATCATGTTGAGAAGATAAGAAAGCAGAAATGCTTGATGACATGACTTCAAAGAAAGACAGAGCCAGTACAGATTCTTTTTTCCATTTCTTGCCTTATGGTCAAAGAAGCTGTCCCAGAACTGCAACTGCAACTTTAAACAATTTTGTGAAATACCAATTAGATGCATGTTTTTATTGAGACATTAATTAATCTTATGAAACTCCTACAGATGATGCTCAACTGTTGGATGGAAAGAGGCCATAGGCTGGGAGAGACAGCCACTGTGGATTGCGGAAAGGGAAAGGATAGGCACAGAGGATGCGGGTGGGACCAGATGGAAGGGGTTGGGGATCGCTTGGGAAGTTAGAGCGGTCGTGTCAATCACACGGTCCTGGGCCATGCCTGAGTGAGAGGTGGTGATGGACCAGAGCAGGCTCCCGTTATCATGAAAAAGGGCGGAGAGGGGACAAGCTTAGACAGGCAGGCGATGAGTGAACCTCGGCTAGACTGAAATAAAAAAATAAAGTGGGTGAATTTTTAAGGGAGAATAAAGACAGCGACAGCAGGGGAGAGAGGGCCCGGCTGTTCGGGGTCCAACATCAAACAGGACCCAGACTGAGGAGACCTATTGTGTGTAACAGAGAGACAAAGAGCAAGAATGAAAGAGTGGCTGTGAACGTGAGAGAGATTGTGGGTTTAGGGCACAGAGTAAGAGAGATGTAGGGTATCACAACCATTTCAGTGGACACACTGAGACAAGTCGGGGGTGAAAGATAATTGAATAGAACAGGGACCGCCTTTGTTGCCTCATTCTTCACGGCTGCTTTGTAAGCCTGATTACTCAATCTTTGCAATCGAAGGGAAGGAGTTCACTAGGCCTTCTGTAGAGCTAAGTACACATAGGTCTGTCATATGTCTTAAAGTAATAGAGAGAGCCAGGATCAAGACTCAGTATAACTGAGACAGAAGACAAATTTTACAGCTAATACATGGATCGAATCTAGGTCTCGTAGAAGAAAAGATCAATGAAGTGATTTGGGGCTGAGCTGTAGCTCAATCTCATCCAACTTTTATTAGAAAGAAGGAGGAAGGAAAATCAGGAATGACATTTCATCCCCTTGAGCATTTAGGGCTTTAAGCCACACTTTGAGTCTGTAGTGAGGTGTTCTACCTGCAGTCTCTGCTGGCAGCCATTTTGAACAGTAGGGAAAGGTGGAGAGAGAAGGCTGTGGAGATGAGGGGATCCCCAAGAGGGAGGGTGCTGCCCTATATATAGTCAAGTTTAACAGACAAGTTTAAGAAAAGTAATAGCAACATCAGTCAAGTTTAAGAAACATTCAGTATATTCTTTTTTAAACAACACCAGAACATGTTATTCCTCATTGGGTGTTCCCAGTTCAATTTTTTTCATTGAACAATGTTCTCAATGTTACTGAGAACAGAAAAACGTGACTCTCCCAGATGACGTAACAATCCAATGTTATGGCCACCAGTTTTAATTACTTAACCTTCGTTTTTGAGAAATAAATGTTTTGTCTGCCATTTTGGCATGGCAGGCAGGTTTAAATACTACAATACCCAAGACACCTCGACCAGGCACAAATCAGAGCAGTAACGAATTCAAAATGCTTCATTGTAAAATTTGAGACCATATCACTCTGGCATAGTTGCTTAATTCACTCACAACTACCCCAGAATTTTCAAGCAAATTTTCAAGCAAATTTTTAGGCAAATTTTTAAGCGGAGAAGGATTGTTGTTAGCTTTTTCCCTCAGAGAAGACGCCTGGCGTAGCTGCTAGTTAATATGGATGTTTCATGCAAGTGGATAATGTTAATGTTAATTCTTTAACTCTGACACTGAGTGTTTGCTTACTCAGTTCAGATGAATATTGAAAAATATTTTTAAACTCAAAAAGACTGTCTTGTTGCCCTTAGGAGGCACAAAGTCTGCAGAGGTATTAGTGAAACAGAGTACCTAGAAACTGTAGAAAGCACCTACCAACCAGTGTAATTAGCTATCTTTAATTATTTTGTTTTGAATATTTCAAGGCTTTTTCCAGTTTTGCTGTGGCAGCTAAAGCAGCAAGAGAGGGTCAGGAAGGGATAGCAGCTAATTAAGAGAGAGATGTAGGAGAGGAGGAGGAGGACAGCAGCCAGGATGCTGCTGTGGGAGAGGGAGCTAGGGCCGAAGCAACATGTGAGATTGACAGGAAACACGGAGATAGACCTGGATAGTGGTGGTGCTGAGTGGGTGTGGATGTGGGGCCCGATTTGGAAAATTTTGTCCCCTTTCCATAATTCCCAATGGCTGCCCTGACAGCAGGCTATTGTCTGTGGAAGCCAGCTTGACTACCAGCCATTGTATCTATCATTTCTGTCATTTTTGTGGGTGTGGCCATGTCCTGATGGTAAAGGCTGGGGCTTGTCAAGCAGGAGGAGGGAGCAACATTTTTTGGGCATTTGTGCATACTGTGCATTGTGAACAATCCTGGGATCCTTGACGAGTGACTAGCTATCTTTCACCGTTCTCAGGTCAGTTATGATATTACATGCATTATATACACATATATGGATAGTATATACAGATATATGCATATATGTACACATTGACATATATGTACACATTGACAGATGCATGAAAATTGCACTTGTACTTTAGAAAATTACTTCAACAGTCTTTTCTTCCTCAGAATTCAGAGGCAGTATTTATCATCTCAAAGTTGTCTTACTAATCACCTAGGTCAACATGTGACGAGGAGGAGTTGGGATGTATTTTGCAAGGAAAGCTTTCACAGACATATTTATTCAGTTTACGCCATGTAACATGATACCCAAGCCTTTTAATTCTGTTATGCTTTTTAGTTATCATATTCATATCTTTACTTTTCTGTTAATCAAGCTGTAGGGTTCTCTGTGAAAGATCTGCAGAACGTTTGAGAAGTTACAGACCACATAAGGAGGCAGGAAAATTCACTGGAGTGTGTCATTGTCAGTTAATGGTAAATATTTTTGAAGATTACCATAGAAGCTGAAGAACCATTTGGCCTATCAGTAAACATCACCGCATGCCGCTGCAATCTACGGTACTAACCAACAAGCATGGAAACACAGCATTTTCTTGTCAAACAATAAAAAATCTCTGATGTGTTGAAGCATGACAAGTTTCTGGCGCTGGCCACCCACTTACTCGCTTCCTGAAAAATGTGTGAACTCCACTAAATCACGGAGAAAAACTGTGTGAAGTCTAAATCACAATCCATGCATGCACACAACCTGCCGACGCGGCCAAAATCTACTCAAAACAGTGTTGTGCAGTGCATACACTTGTCCAGGAACATTAAAAGTGACACATTTTATTGTCTTTCATATCATATCTAATCTGGGAAATGTTCTGCAGAGACAGGCTATCACTTAAACTTTCCTGGCAGCCTGCGGGTGAAAACTGACGATAGCAGGTCTGCTTTGTGTTCTAAGTGCTGCCTCCCAAGACCCATCTGTAAACACAAAGATTGCTTCACACGCACACACACACACACACACACACACACACACACACACACACACACACACACACCTACCTCATACCTAAAAAAAACCCCAAAAAACTCCCCATACATGTGCACAGTCCAGTAACAAAAACCTCATTAAAATGCATACACATTTGAAGAACCCTGCACTCAACCCACACTCTCTCCATCCCCCTCTCTCTCTCTGTCCCTGTCTCTCCCTCTCCTCGTCTCTCTCTCTCTTCCTGTCTCTCTCTCTCTTTCTCATGCTTCACCCAGGACGTCCGGATGAGCCTCTCTTAACTTCTCAATGTAGAAATGTCCCCTCTCCCTTTCCTTCTTTTCAACTCTCTGTTTGCCTGCTGTAGTGGGGTGGTAGCTGACAGCCAATAAAAGAGCAGCCCGTCTCTGGTTCCAGAAAAATAAAAAAAGGGGACCGATCCATTCTGTGTTGAGTGGTTTGTTTTTCCTCCTTTCTGTGTACTTTGCTCCAGATTTTGGCCTCTTTTAATGTGATCTTAATAAGAGAGAGGGAACGGTTTAATAGAATTCATTACCCCAAGCTGCAGGTCGCGGCTTGGATGTACGGCCAAAACATTTTCTGCGAACACAGCAGCGGGGTGTTTAAGTCTATAAAAGTCTACAAAAGCCTAAACAGTGATATAGTGTTGGGAGGATTTTAATGACTACGGTCAAGTCAACATGTTCATTCAGTTAGAAAGATTAATTTTCTCTAGCACACAGCTGACAGCCTTGATTTGCAGCATTGATTTAAACGAACACAAACCAGAGATAGCAGTGGTCAGAGATAGGATATCTACACTGCTGGAAAATGCTGATACTCCATTAACATTTTTATTGGAAAAAATATTCTAAATGTTCTCTTTTTTTTTTCTTTTCTATTTTTTTTAAGAAAAGAAAAAGAAGTAGCTATACCAAAGGAAATTACACTGGATGTCAATACAAAATACAAAGAAAAGCATTTAAATTCATACTTTAAATTTATGCATAGGAAAAAACAGGCCATT
Organism: Seriola lalandi dorsalis; assembly: GCF_002814215.2. Taxonomy (NCBI): domain Eukaryota; kingdom Metazoa; phylum Chordata; class Actinopteri; order Carangiformes; family Carangidae; genus Seriola; species Seriola lalandi. Next base: position 387,980 of record NW_019524532.1, on the reverse strand, counting down.
TATGCATCGGTTCTTGGAATCACACTGCTTTAATATACACTACAGGACAAGTCTACCTCCAGATCTGAATGCTGTTTTACTCAAGGCCCTCTCCACCAAACATCAAACTCCTAAAAGTTTTGTGAATATTTGATAGGCACAGGAGGCTTTTTCTGAACCACCAGGAAGTCATTTCATTGTTAAATCTTTCAATATAAGTATTTATTTTCACTGTATTGAACTCATGAATAATTCTGGTAGGATAGAAGAAGGCTCTCAGGGGCTGTGGTTGTTGTTATTGTTGCTCTTTTGTTTGCCATCAAGCCACTATTCAAGGCCCCAAGCTATACTCTCTCTTCGTACAGTGGTCCATTTCTTAACTGACTTGTTTCGTTCAGAGGAGATCACTGCAGGCCTTTTTTCTGTTCTCTCATGATGAGTCTCGTGTGCTCATTGTGTGTGTGTGTGTGTGTGTGTGTGTGTGTGTGTGTGCGCGTGCAGAAAGCAATGGAGAAATGAGAGTAGCAGTCACTTGTGTGCTGTTTGAAGACATACTGTATATGAATATTTCCTGAGGTAACTAATGGTGGTCAGTAAAAGGCAATTTTTTCTGTTTTCCAGTATTTGTTAGGGACACCAGACCTGCAGTCAATCCCTTAAAGGTGTTGTGAACTTCATCCTGTGACACACAGTATTTTTGTCAGAGATTAACATATGCTGAATACAGTTTCTCTGCTTTAAAACCATAGTAATCTGCAGTGGATGTCTTCTTAACTGTGAATGGTAAAATTAACATACTGCCAAAGAAGTTTTTCCTCTAGTTGTCATTCAGTGTTTCACCTTAAATCGAGAGTATAAATGTGTGAAAAGCCCTTGCACTGCATATCCCAAATAAGCCATTTTAAATTCATTACACTGAGCTAATCACAGGTTTCTATTTGCATTTCAGACAGGGCTCATGAGTTTGAGCAGTCAGCCTTCTGTTACGCCACACAGGCTCAAACAACCGGCCAGATAAGCAATGCAACAAATACAGAATAGCAGTAAAAAGCTGTCTAAGGAAAACCTCCATCAGATTAAGGATAGAACGTCAGATTTTCCCCTGCCTGTCGTCCTTGGCCTCTCACAGTTCAAATGCAGGTGGTGGAGAGACAGCAGGGCTGCTGGGTCAGCAATCGCTGGTAAACAAACGCAGGAGGAGGACAGGAGAAGAGACAGAGTGCTGATGGTGAGAGGAAAAGAAGGGGGGGGAGCAAAGGTAGATTTTGAGAATTCAAGAGTGAGTGGCTAGGAGGGGGGAGAAGGGCAAAAAAGGTTGAAGACACAGTGGGAGAGTAGAGTGAAAGAAGTTGAAATCGAGAGGAGAGGAGGAAGGAAAAAGTGAGGAGGAAAATGGACAAATGGGTAGAGCAACTAATGAGTCAGCATTTGAAAGCTTTACAGGATACAGAAGTGTGAGTGTGAAACAGTGGATGCACGCCAGTGCAGATTTGTGTTCAGACTGAACTCGTATTTTTTGAGTTCAATATGAATTGAGTTTACACTGGTACATACCTTCGGGAAATAGCACTATGCCCTAAGTCCAACGCTGACAAGCCTTCACCTTCTCCTGCTCACTCACCTATTATTTGTTAGCAAGCTAGCTGTCAGACAGATCAGTGAAATCATTACAAACCCACTTGAGTGCTGTGTGAAAAAGTTTACCTTGATTTAAGCAGTGCAGGTGGTGACTGACTGAATCAAGTTTTCCACTTGGGGCTTACCATAGCTGCTCACTGCTCAGACCCCTGAGTACTACAAACCCATATAAACCCGTACCTGTAACTCGATTCGAACCAGCTGCTGCTGATACCAGTTCTTGTACGATCGCTGCCCTCGATACTTCCTGTACATGCAGAACTGTAGCCAGTACATTGAAGAATGCCGAAGAGACCAAATGGTGGCTTAAGCGCATGCTGGATTTGTTCATGTACGCAACTCATGCCTGTTAGCTTGTTAGCTTGTTAGCCTATGGATATTACTCTTTATTCCTGCTGCCTGCAGACTTTGGAGAGACTCTCTACCTGCTGCGGTTTAGTTAAGTTTCTGTTTCTCACCATTAATTATCGTTTTTTTTGTTTGTTTGTTTTTTGCATGTTGATTTAAATATTTATATTGACTTCAGTTTGTTTTTTATTTTTGCTATTATCGTGATACAACATCTATGAGTTGGTAAAATTTAGTTTGACACAATTATGACTCAACTATATGCTGCCTGCAGCTTAATATTTTGGGGGGATATTGAAGCATATCTTTTTGCTTCAACTCTATTCTGGCATATCATGTGTTTCTTACATTCTTGTGACCTGAAAGATGTGCAACACCCTGTACGGGAAAACTCAAAATACTAAATACATTTAAAGGTCCACACCCAGTATAAATGAAGGGGAAAAAAAGATACTGAAATATCCTGGCACTACTGCTTACAGTAGAAAAGACACTAGCGGGTGCAAGTCTCTGCTAGGTGGAGTAAATCGTGTTAAAAAAAATGTGAAAAATTGTCAGTTTGGTAGATTAGGGTGTGTGTGGGAAGAGATTAGGAGATCAGAGCTGATGACACACATGGGGGAACAGGAACTTATTTGTAAGTAGCAACTGATTCAGTACATCTGGTAGAGGCCAGGAGACCAACAGTGGAGATGTCAAGGGGTGATTTATTAGAAAATGTGTTGTTTTAGGCTGTGTAACAATTTGGGAACTTTTTCATTCACCCATAACTTCCTAAGAGAAGAGTGTCTAAGCACACACACTAGCCTGACCAGCTCCTGTTACCACCAGCCTCATAGGACGACGTCATGTCATGTGGGTGATGAGTCCAGTCCTTCAGCTATAAGTTAGTCAAACCTGTTCCCACCTAAGGGCGGGAAAGAGAAAGCACAATCCAGGGGACAAACCTGATTTACACACATTAGGCCATTTTTAAAGGTTCACGCAGTAGCGGAAATTTCACTGTGTAACTCTACCAGTAGACTGTCAGCCTAGCAAAAACGAGGTTTTGGAAGAGAAAAATAGAAAGAACTCAGAACTCATCAAGTGCATTGGCTGTTTGTGGAAGAAAATGAACTGCAAAAAGATTTAAGTGACAAAATTTGTGTGTGAAGTTTTTATTAAATCCAGTGAAAAGTATAGAAACAGGAGCTGTTACGTGGACACCAGTCTAAAGGTAATCTCCTGTAATTTAGCTTGTTAGTTTACAGTAGTTGAAGCTTTAGGTAGTAGCCTCCAGAGATTCTGTGGCTGTCTGCCTTCAACTCCGACAGTAAACATTACATTTCTAACCCACATTAAATCCCTAACCCTAGCACTGTATTAGCTGTGGAAACACCATGCTGTTTTCACTGGCCTGCCCTCTGTATACAACTTAAAGACCAGACCCTTGGGGGTAGGAAGGTGTGGTGTTCACCTGTCAGTCAACATCAAAAGTATAGATCCTCACATTCACAAATTTTCCCAGAGGCACCGTCAGTACCATCAACATATTTGGTCAGTCATTGCTCAAACACTTGCCGTGTCAGTGAATCCATACAACTTAGTTTCTTCCTTCATTGCTTACTGGCTGTACTCTTTTACTTCACCCCCAACTAAAGATGAAGAATCTACCCTCAGTCCACAATGGATTCATCAACACCAGTAGTGGCCACCTCACCTTGAAAAACTGCTTGGCTAGATAGATCCCAGGAGAAAAACAGTTAGGTCTAGTGGCTACATTTAAGTTCAGTCATCCTGAGGTGAAATTCATTGTTAAAAAAATGAAGCTGACCAGTTTAGATTGTAGACATCTTGCAGTTTATATGAAAGATGAACCATAACAGACTCTGTCAATTCATTTTGTACTGTCAAGGTGAGGAATAATCTATAATATAAACAAAGGTCCTGCTGTGAGGGCTTTTTTCTGCAAGGAAGAAGAGTCAGTGTTCCTCAATGTCTGTGAGGTCTGTGAAGCCAGACCACCTAGAACTGACCCACACTGCATGCAGGCAACTTTAATCTTTTACTACTGCCGACACATAAAGATAAATAATCTATCTGCAGTCTAAAGTGGAGTGTTCAGGATGGAAGATTTAAGGTGTTTTACCCTCCCTACTGAGCCTCGGAGTCAAATGTCTGCTTCCTTGATCTCCCTCAACTGCTTTATAGGCCCTTTTTTATTGCTTCCACGAATTGTTTCCCATAGGTTATCCGGTCATGGATGTTCTTGCATAAAACGGTCTTCTCTTCATCTTTATTCATTGGCTGTTTCACTATTTGGTTGCCTTGTGGAGGCAGTAAATGCCTCTTGAAGGAAGTCATATTTTCTTTAAAGAAGATGCTGCTAGTTGATGAATTGGGAATCAGTGGCAATTTAGAGCTCAAAGAAACCATCTTTTCATCAACAAAAGATGTCAGATTACACCTCAAGGAAAATTTGGGAGAGGAATGTGAAAGAAAAAACACTCTTTGACCTGAAGAGGAGCATCATTTGGCAAGACACTGCAGCATCTTTTAGCAAGATACTTAAATGCTGCAAACGGGCTGTTGTCAGGCGACCTCTACAAATGTCACAACTGTGTTAAGTCAATCTTGCCTGGATAAATGAAAGTTAAAGAAAATGAAGCTATTCATAACCCTTTTATTCTGCCATGTTGCCTTGCTGGCGTGACCCCTCTGCTCTGGTGGAAGAGACCAGAGAGAAAAAACGAAATAAAAGTCATCAGAATATCCTTTTAACACAAAGATGAGAGTCAAAAAATCACATATGGTTAAAGCACAGATTCTCCCTCTTTCAGCCTCTTTGTCATTTCCAGTCACACACACATATACTCACTTAGACTTGCACAGTCTCTATATAGTCCCCATCCATCCAAGTCTTGAATCTCAGCCTGCTCTGGAGGTCACCACCCAATCAAGAAACCATGTTGTGGGATTAAAGGTCAGAGGCCGGAGCCACTTTCAAGTTGGCCTGTAAAAGTTGTGGTCACTTCCTGAGAGGAATACGTCGAGACCTGAGGTGTTTTTTGATAACTCACCAAAGACACACGGGAATACACTCCACATAGATCTCATTCAACCGTCAAACTGCTGTCTCCTGGCCGTATTTATGCTGGTGTAATTACTAAAGCCGGATGACAGGTCGCTGACAGATGGCAGATAGATGGGCTGTGCCCTTGAGTTTGGACTGCGCCCGCATGGCCTGTTCATCAAAAATATAATAATACTGTAGGTGAATGGCACAGAGGAGTCACACATACAGATTCCAAAGCCAAGGACACAGCAGTGCTAGAAGTCTCTTCAGGAACTAGATAACTATTATACACTCAGCACTAAAGACAAATGCAAGTTTGAATGCTAAAACTATTTTTTTCCCCAGGAGAAATATACTGCCATAAGTGCCATAAATATATTGCCACATAAGTATCTTTGACAGCAAGTTCCCTCTTCTGGGAGCAGTTCAGTTAATGCTTGTTGGGTGAGAAAATGGAGGATTTTTCAGATGTTGCTTCCATCAATCCACAGCATAGTTTTCATCTGAGAGAGGAGATTGGGCGGGGGGG
>NW_019524532.1:299317-382411 GCF_002814215.2 Seriola lalandi dorsalis | reverse complement strand
GGGGGGGGGGGGGGGGGGGGGGCGCAGCCATAACGTTATGTCATCTGTCAATAAAATACTTTTCTTGCTCCCACAGCAGCCGTGCAGCACTATCTGGTTTTGAGCAGATTGAAATGTGTATCATCTTACCCATAATGCAATGAGTGTGCGGTTATAAATATGGCCTTTCAGCTGTTTTGAGTGAAACAAAGCATAACAACCAATTTCATGTGCACACAAAGCTATTTTTGCCTTTACATGAGAAAATTGTTAATTCTTAGACACACATTGCAATCATTTCAGTCAGGTTTGACTCACACAGCCTGAAGTAACTAGCACCGTTTCACTGCAGGAACTAGGTCATAAACCCTTCATAATTCTGTCACTGCAATATTGTTACAGCTGCTACGGCCACTTGCAGCAGAGCCAGGAAAGACAGTTGACGTCGGCGTTCAAGAACAACAAAAGAGCGCATCAAAAATTGCGAAGCACCATGCCAAAAAACTTCACCATCTCATCACCATCTGTTTGCCTCTGCATAGCTTTCATTCTCAAAGCTGGAGACTCTGGCTTTCACTCGTGGTTGCCTAGCTGCTGCCACTTTGTGATGCGACAAGCAAAAACAAAGTATCCTCTAAAATATGCCTGTAACTCATCTGCAGCTGCCAACACTTTGTCAACAGCCAGTGGAGGAGCACTGTATAAATCACAACACAGCAACTGGGCGATTTCAAGTATTCAGCTACCCAAATCATCTGACAATATCACATGTAGGTGTAATGCGCTTAAAGAGGTTAAAGAGGTTGGAAAAACATATAGAAATCGATTTAGCCATTGCCAATATATCATTAACACGGGAATAGAAGGAGCCTGTCAAGCATGGCAGCACACAACACTGAGCCACTAATTTGTGATTTGTTATATTACACAGATAAAGTCTAAATCAGCCATGTGGTTATATTAGCCCTGGAGGCCAAGGCAATGAAATGTTTACGAGCACACATTATTTGGTCTCTCATTATTCGCAGGCAATCACAACAAAATATTTACTGGTGAGCTTTTAATTTCCGGTCTGGTTTCAGTAACAGTCGACTAGAAGTTTAAACATTCTAGTTTGTTTGATTCTCGTTACAGTTCAAGGAATTAATAAGGATTTGGAGCTGCTGAAATATTTCTGTTCGCAGAGACTCACTGTTTCTATATTCTGAGTCAAGACATAGGAATGGTAGGTAATTCATTTTATGACAAAAACATCGTGTCTTCTTGCAAATCTGTCATAAGATCTCAACAGAGACCTCTGAGTTTCATCACGTAGAGATAGTTAGCATAGGACATGCCGTCATTCACTGTGTGTGTGTATGTGTGTGTGTGTGTGTGTGTGTGTGTGTGTGTGTGTGTGTGTGTGTGTGTGTGTAGTTAGTGTGTGTGTTCGGCACAGGCCTCTGTACCCCGTCATCCTGTCTCCAGAAGGATTTAATCTAGTCCCTCGGGCCTTGTGCTCAAAGGCAGTGACTGACAACTGGCAGGGGGGTGTGAGAAATATGCATGACTTGATGTACTGTAAGTGTGTGTGGTGTGTGTGTATGCGTGTGTGTGTGCACAAGTGTTGCTCCCTGTATGTACCTAGTCCACAACTGTGCGTGTGTGATTCTACATGGTCACTACATAATACTATACATTACTGTGTCTGTCTATTGTGACAGAGTGTTTGTGTATTTGTACTGTATGAATGAGCTTTATGAATGTGGGTTATACAGTATGTTTGCGTGTATAGTGTGTGTGTGTGTGTGTGTGTGTGTGTGTGTGTGTGTGTGTGTGTGTTTGACATCCAGCAGCTCTCAACTTCATTTCAGTGCGCTTACATGGCCACACTATTATTCTTGAGAACAAGTTCCCTCTTGTGCATGCCATCTGTGTTTTACAGCTGTGAGATGGATGAGATGGATGGCGATTCAGCTCAAAAAGTGAAATGTTCATTTTTCTTTTACAATAGTTTGAAAAAAATAGTTACCTCAGGTTCTCAATTTAATCCCTCTAATGTAACAACAATCAACAGTTGTGAAATGCCTTTATTCTGTCGGATGAGGTTACCTACAGTCCTTGGAGAAGTGTTTGGATTGTCACAGTTTATTGTATACGAAAAAAAAATGTTATTGTAAATTTAAGTCATAAGAAATCTATTAAAAGATGTTGTATGCTGAGAGTGTAATTTCATTTTGACCCTGGGAAGAGTAGTTTGACACACAAGGTCCACTTACTGTTATTTTCTGGAGCTTTCACAGCCATATATGACACACAGACACACATGTACACACAAAACAACCATGTGACCCAAATTTTATATTCACCGTAGGCCACATGATGATGCATAACATGTGTTTGAAAGTTCTAGAAAAATAAAGTCAGTGACCTTTGAGTTAGGATTAGTTTGTGAGATCAGTGAATTTGAAATGCTCTTTATCTTATGTTGCTTTAACTTGCAGGAACTTCATTTGCTGTTTTAGATCAGACATGTATTCATTCATAAAATGCATTTGCAAATATAGTAAGTTAAAGTGTAGGATTGATCTTTATGCATGGCTGAAACATTCTGAAATCAAACAGGTTCTTTATATCATATTATACCCACCATCCACTGCGGCACATTACAGCTTACATTAGCTGGACATGCTTGTCGCTAAAAGCCTGAATAACGATTGACGTTTCATGTAAAGGCCTCACTGTTAATTATAAAAGTGCACAGCTGCAGGTTAGTGTTGGCTAAAACAGAGCTATCAAGCTCTGCGGCTGTGAATGGTTGCACTGTATGAACAGCAGTCTCGTATGTCAATCTGCAGGGGGGCTACCATTGCACCGCTAAGCCTTGTCATTGTTACAGTTGCTACTGTTGGATAGGGGACACACTTACACTGCTGGGATCTGGTGTGTGGGTGTGTGTGTGTGTGTGTGTGTGTGTGAGAGGGAATGTGCATATGCAACGTGTGGCGTCTCCTAATGTGTTACAGAATTAACCGCGTATTTGTGTGTGTCTGTGCTCACACAAGCGCATCGTACAGTGTGCATAGTATGCATGTGTCAGGACAAGCACGTGCGCACAAGCATGTCTGTCTTAACCTTGTGCATGTGTCCGTATCGGTGTGTCCTCAGTCGTCTGTGTGCTCTCTAATGTAAGAGTGTGCCAGTGTGTTTTGGCAGAAGATCAGATCCTGCACCGACAACAACATGACCCCCAGTTTTAGTGCCAAGTCATACAGTGCCCCCTAATTCCCCATAATCCACCCTGTCTCCAGGCAGGTGATCCTTGTGTGTGTGTGTGTGTGTGTGTGTGTGTGTGTGTGTGGTTGTGTGTGTGTGTGTGTGCATGTGTGCACGCATGTGTGTGTGTGTGTGTGTGTGTGTGTGTCTGTGTGTATGTCTTTGTGCCAAGCCCTGCACTGGTGACATCAGCAAACTGTGGCTACTCTCACAATGCTTTGGAAACTCATTTTCCCATCAGCCTGTCACTCCTCACAGTAACCAGTAGGCTAAGCCTGTCACAGCCCCGGTTAAGCCTTATCATGTGCTTTGTCTCTCACTGGGGGGTACTAGGGCTATTAAATATCAAAACAAGGGCACTTTGGTGCTGCCATCAGTCAGTGCGTCAGCTACTAGGCTATAACTAGTGGAGTATTGCTATACAGAGGCTTTTACGGTTCCATTACAAATCTCTTACTAACCGTGCCTAGTTCCAGCATTTAAGCTTTGTTAGGTTTTTTCTTAATTCTGATAAATGTGAACTGATTGGCAAATTTGTCAACAACAAATAATAACAGCTGGCATAAAAAAAAATATTACAGCCTCCTTATTCATTTCAATGTATGAAGAAAAAAGGTTTTAGCCTAGTCAAATGTTTAGAAGTATTCCTGGTAGATGTACTTTGTTTTGGATACATTATATGTATTATCATGTGTATATTACTAGAACAGGAATTCCACAATCACCTTGTAGAATCACACCCACAGTAACACAGCTCCTCATGAGTTTTTGAATGCATTGCCAATTTTGGCCTGAATGCCTGCTTGGGCTTATAAGCTACTTACTAACAAACTAACATCTGAACTCACATTAGACAGATGTAGCTTACCTGTGTTAAGAGTGGTATCTATCTTCCCATCTAACTCTCAGCAAGGCAGGAAATAAGCCTGTTTCCCAAAATGCCATTAGCTATTCCTCTCATAAAGCCACAGAAAATCATGCTCCATTCTGTGCATGACGGAAATCAAACATTCCGTATCACTATCATGTCAAGCAGAACTCCAGAATGGCTGATGGAGGATGTGTTGCATTACTTTGAAGTTCTTTCTTGCTAACAAAAAAAAAAAAACCCAGATGTGTATGGGAGAAGCTGAACCTTCATGAATGTACCTTGACAAATACATGGACTCAGACACGTTCATACCACAGAAAGCTTTCACAGGCATCTGTTAAGCTACACATTCTTGCACTCACACAAATGCAGGACATCATCACCACCAGCATCGTTCCAACCACAGACGTTAACATGCCCACTGCTTTTGTCAATCATCCAGTCAGTTATACCAGGTGTCAATCATCTTCCTCACTGACCGGCGTATCACGGCGTGCAGCCACAGTCACACACCGGGCCCCCTGCTGCACTCCAGCATGAACTCCTCACCCCAACCATTATGCATTTGGCCTCCATCCAGCCTTCCTTCAGCCCCCCAGCTTTTACCTTTCTCTCTCTATTCACAACACCAGCATTTATGGACTCAAACAGATCCATCACTCAGAGTACTCTATGTACCCTCTCCCCCCTTCTCTGCCCCCTCCTATCCTTGTTTAGGCTCTTATCCAACTATTCCTGGTATTTAGCCTGAGTGACAGTGTTTAATAATGTGTTCAAGAATAAAAGAGCATTATTAAAAGGGTGACGGGGGAGGGAGGCAGCTAAAAGGCCAGCTTTTTGGGCGAACAGGTGAGGAAACCTGTTTATATGATGGGCACTCATTTGCGGACACATATAGGTCGTGCTGGTGGTAACGTACTGCAGGCACAGATGTGTGGATGTATAATTAAAAAGAAAGCACACAGGAAGGTGTAATAGGTTGTCCGATCATTAGACAACAATTATCTTAACAAACCCCCCCCCCCCAGTGTGCTCTGTCTGATGATACTTATAACGCAGAGAGTAATGCGTGCGCTCTCACGGTAATTTGGTGTGTAATTCTACGTGAAGTTAGCATTAACTGAACATCACAAAAGGCATTACCGGCATGTCTAGGAATGTGTGCTGCACGGCCGATCCTGGCCAATGATAAGGCACCATCTGTTACCCATGAGTGGAACTGGTTGGGCTGTCCACGCACACAGATGCATACACACACACACACACACACACACACACACACACACACACACACACACACACACACACACACACACCAGTCTTGTCACTTGCTCCAAAGGCCTTCCTCCGTAGCCTAGATTATGGAAGGGTTTTTGTGTTTCAGGCCGGTTGGTTTTCTCTCTGTTATTGTAACGTCTCTGGGCGGCAGACGCTGCCCTTTCTTCCTCTCTTCGGTTTCTACCCAGGATTACAAGAAGTAAAGGGGGTGAAGTGGTGGCTATAAACTCCCGTCTCCGGTCTCTCTCTTCAATGAATTTAGAGACACAGGGCCCCATAACGGCAATTCCCTTCCCTTCCATCCAGTTTTAATTTGATTGGATGTGCCGGCAGGGGAGAGGGAGAGACTTACAATGGGAGTGAAGGAGTGACAAGGAAAAAAAGAGAGAGATCACGTTATATCAGTTTTTCCTCGTGCTGTGTACAGTGCCCTGGTTGTTGTGTTTGGAAGAAGTTCAGAGTGTGAGAGGGCTGCCATGGAGCACAGAGCAAGGATAAGGTGACTCCAGCTTAGTAAAACGGTCACAGGATTGTATTTCCACAAAAAGCTTTTAAAGAGTGGCATAACAATCTTTCTGACCTCACTTTGGTTTAATTAAAGAGCAAGTAAGATGAATGTCAGTCAAGACAAGTGGAAACGATACGATTTGAAAGTCATTTTTTCCACACACACACCCGCCTTGTAATGTCACGCGAAAGTGCAGCAGGGAAATTGTCCCTTCCAATCAAAGTTCCTGATTTGTATTGTTCTGTTATCTGATGGAGGGTTGGAATAAAAGGCTGTCTACAAATAGCTGGCCGATACCGGTCTGGGGTGAGTCGCTGTTGGAAGTAACCATATGCCTCATATCTGTGCTCACTGGTGCTATTTTAGGCTGTTTGCTTGCCAAATATGAGGATGGAAATGAAATATGAAAAGCAATTAGGTTGCTTTTTTAGTGTTTCCCTATGCGGTCTCTAATACATAGTGAGAATATGTGGTGCTGCAATGCAGAGACATTGTGTATTGTTCCAAAAAGCCTCAGTTAAACATGTAAAGGAACTTTGTACAAAAGCTTCAACTTTTGTGCGATGGTAAATAAAGTATTTCTGAAGGCAGAACAAACTATCAGGGCAAAAGATATACTGTGCTGTTAAAAACGCTATTCTGATAGCTCCCAATAAATTAATGGAAAACATTTTGAGAACATTTTGATCGAACAGATACCTTTGGCTGGCTTTGACTTGAGATCTTTTCTATGATTTCTGCCTTCAGTTTGAATTTTTGATCCAAAAGTTTTTGGATGTGTGTGCTCTCCACTGTCTTTATCCAAAAAGTTTTCTGCTCACCAGATTTTACATCCCTCCATCAACATACATTAGTCCATCTCATCCCTTCAGCGTCTCCAACTCACCTGAAATCACCTCCAATTCTTCTCCCATCACATGGAACTTCCCAACTTGCGCTCCCCAAGGGGGTGGCTGCCATCACCTATACTGACAGAGGAACGATGAGTAGGTGGTAGAGGAGCAAGAGGAAGCTGGCTGGAAAATGTGTCAGGAGGTTGGATGAGGAGCAGCAGGAGGGTAGACCAGACAGTAGCAGTGGGAAACAGCCGTGAAGTGGGAGAGACGCAGTAAGAGGTCGTCAGACTGGTGGAAAGCTGCCAGAAGAGAACCAGCAGGGGGTGTAACAAGAAGCCTGAGATAAGTTAGAGATGCCGTGTTCCTAACGGGAAAGTCGTCAGCTCTACTCATCCAATCAACTCAAAAGATCTGCAGAATGAATAAGTAATGCAGTCCGCTCTCATGAATGAATATTAAGTTATTTATGACTGTTATCAACCAGTATGAATCTCAACAGTGGTAAAACTTTTCATGACCTGCATCAGTCTCTAAATTAGCCTCTCTTTTTCGCCTTGAAATAATAGATTTAGACAATTATTGATGATAGTTTTAGAATACTTTTTCATGGTAACAACCCAATAGACTGACATTTTAGTACAGAGGCAGGGACAGATAATACCACTATGAAATGATTTACTGTGATTTGTGTTTTTAGCTTGAGAACAAGGTTTTTCATCATTGTCCCTGTCTTGTTCATCTTTTGTTAACTCCCAAATCTCAACATTTGACCTACGTATCATCATAAGTACTGATTATTATGTATCAGCCCTATCTCCTACATGGCAAACACATCATGGATATGGAAAGACTTTGCATAAGGGCACTAGGTCTCCTGCTATGCTCTTGCTCGTCGTTTAAATCTAAATGTTTTGGTAGCACAGCCACACAGCCTGACAGGTACGAGTGGGCAGTTGTGTATCCACCATTCCTCCTGCAATCGCCCCTGAAGGCGCTCGTTGTAAACAAACATGTGTTCTTGCTGAACTTGTCAGGTTAAATAAAGGGTTAACCAAAAGAGAGGTGGTGCTGAAGCTGCCAAGTGTTTGACGCTGGAGCGCTGTTGGACTATTGGCAGGAAACCCCTTGTGGCTGCTGTCTCATATCCAATGGCAGCCTCCCAAGTGTCTGCTGCTGGCAAAGTCTGTGTACTGTGCTGGGCATGCTATCGCTCCACTAGCTTAATGGCCACAAACCATCCTTTAGCCACTGACAACCTGCTAGGTACTTGTTTTCTGGGTCAGAGATGTCCCCTGGGGAAGGAGAACATGTTATGTGAGCAAGCAGGTGTCCCCGCACTCTTCTTGTTCCTTTTTTTGTTTCTTTTTTTTCTCCATTCTGTTTTCCTTGGTACCCCCCATCATTGCTTATGGGCAATGCAATCCACCGAGCCCCCACCCACTGTACCCACTGCACCCCCAGCCCCCCCCCCGGTCTGCCAACTCATGTCACTGCGATAAAGTCGAAACAAACTGGGCTGTCTTGCCAAAACATATTCAGTGGCGAGGCCAATCATGAAATTCCTCCTTCATTAACCGAAAAAAAACCCCACAGAAAATACGCTGCTCACTGACAGAGTATATTAGCGGTGACAAGTGAAAGTGTGTGTCTGCATTTTATGTTTATATTTTTCGCGTGAGTCTGTGCATGTGAGTTTTTGTGTCTGGGGGCAACGAATGCAGAATATATGGTAGGCGGACCCCACTCCCTAATCCCCATGTCCGCCCCACCTTCCTCAACATCAGCTTTCTCCCCGCGCCAGTCAGTTCTTTCCGTCACACCGCAGACATCTCAGCTGTCGTGCCTCTTCACTGTCAAGGTGCTAACAAACCATGAAAGGTGTCAATACGGAGGTCCTCTGATCAGAGTTTGGCCTTCACATGAAAGCTGTCATACATGCGTGTGCTTGCAGCTCGCCTGGCCCCTTAGCACTGTGCGTGATGGCAGGCCTACGATTCTGTGAGGGGAAACTGATGATGGGCCAAACGGCTCGACACACTTGGGTTCTCAGCGACCCACTCTCTGTGCAGATGTGAGCAATACTTTGGCTCCAGCCAGCACGGTGCTGATCCAAACCTGTGAATCTGATACCAATTAGTGGCGGTCTAATCATGTGCCTCCCGGTCCTGGCTTTTGTTAGGAAACGAAATAAAGTGGAGAAAAGAAAGGGAGAGAGCCAAAAAGGGGAGGTTAGAAGAAAAAAAAAGTCCAGAAAGTGAAGCAAGAAAAGAGGGGCCACAGGATTGTTTAGAGAAGTGATCTGGCAGCAAAAGGTTTAAATAGTCTTAATTTAATCTGTGAGGAAAATTTTCGCTGGGTTTCATCTGTAGGAATGAGAAAGGATACAACAAAAAGTCGCCAAACCTGAAATGTGGGACTTTGTGTTTGCTGCACAGCTGGCCACGTTAGCTTGATTAACCACACCCAAAAACTCACCAAAAGCTCATGTAAGCACTAACAGACAAATGCAAACACAAACACATGTACAAAGACTCACGGACGCTCACACGCATACAGATGCATCATTGTCACTGTTCTCCTCTCACAGGTGGAGCATTGGCATTTAACCAGTCAGCAATGCCCCGCTGAGCTCCCAGCAGATTTGCAGTTCATCAGAGGGTCATATCTCTCTCACTCTCTCTCTATTCATTCATTACTTTGCCCTTAACAGCAGCAACCCCCTCTCCAAAAAAACAAGGTAATGCACTGCCCCCTAGTGGAGCATATCTGCCATATAGCAAATAGCCTCAGTCGGCCCTGCAGATCTTTCAGCTAATTTGAACCAATAACCTCTCCGTGAACCCTGTGTCATTCAGAGTTCATGGTGTCTGAGTTAACAGCTAAGCTTCTTTTTATTCTCTAATAATAAAGCTTAAACACATGTCGGATGCACTACATGACTTGAAAGCTTTTGTTTGTTAGTTTGAAGCATCCTATCCATTGGTGATGATGTCAGGGGACATTGTTTTCAAGTTCCCAGTCTCAGCTGCTACTAAGGCTCCATTCACTTTATAGAACACAAGCACAGCTCCGACAGATGATAGAGACCATTCCCTATATTTTGAATATTTGTATTTTTCCAAAGGAATAGAAAGTGCATTCATAATACAGACAGATCCATCTTTAAACCCCCTATTCATTCCATGTATTCAGAATTTTCAACAAGAGCGCACCTGAATATTTTGATTGATATAAATAAGACACGTTTTTGATGTCTAGTCTCGTTTTATCTCTAGATATTAACAGTTTGGACCTACTAATAAATGAATTAATAATTGCCATATAAACTTTACAATGGAGGACAAAGGCTGACGAGTTCATGTTTTTACACATAATATTTACCACTGAATAATCAAGGTTACAAAAATTCTCCATATGAGTGTCTTTCCTCTTAAAATATATTTAATCTATTTTTAATCTATTGTTTAACTGGATGATTTAGGTGCACATAATTTAAAAGTTACTTTAGAGAATTTAAACAAACTTTAAGATTAATATTACAGGCCATATAGGAAGCACATTTCTATGCAGAAAGATTTGGTAAATCTAGTTGTCAGGTTATAGCATACCAGAAAGAAGACTGAATATGTTCTTGAGAAATGTATCTTAACATATATTTGTTCTATTTCCGATGACACATATTTCTTCTGAAAGTCGTGCATTAATTCATCATATCTTAAAGAGCATCTTCGCCCTCTAAATCCGTTTAGGCAGCTTTAATTACTAGGTCTAGACATCAGATTTTGAGTTATGGCTCTCATGTTTTAAAATCCACCAGGGCCAAGTGTAGACTGTGTTTTCAGGGATTTGACTTTTGGACATTTTAACTCATGTTTAATCATTTTAATCACGTTTATTTATGTTATATTATATTATACTATACTATATTATATATTTAATTTTATTATGAAAAAATATAATATAAGCCTATATGCCTTAAAAAAACATTTTGTTTGTATATTCTTTAAATATACATAGCTTAGTAATCTTTTAAACCATAAGGAGGAAATGTTGTTTTTCAAAGAGCACCTGTTATTCAATATTTATTAATTAGTCATGCATAATGTTATAGTAAATTGCACTTAATATGATATTAATGACGTTTTAGTGATAATGTACATAATAAAAGTTTTTTTTTTTAATTAATTATTATTATTTATATTAATGTGTTAACTTAATTTATAGGATCCAAATTGTTTTGTCACATATAGCCTTGATAATAATGATTTAGATAGATTTATAATTGTTAATAAATATCTCTTAAAAAGTGCTGCTCCATCTTTTGCATTTAATGTGTAACCGGAGAATTCATTGGAGACAAATGAGAAGATGATTACTATATTTGAAAATAATTATAGTGAAAACAGTAAAAAAAAAATCATAAAATAACAAGCAAACAAAAGTAGGACTATGCTGATGTTTACAGACTGACCAAACTGCAATCCAGAACATTTTTAATGCTGTTGTCATTAGTGAGCTGACCTGGAAAACAAAAATCAAGTTTTATTTTTGAATTTCCAAGAACAAGTGGTTTTTTGGGGTTTTTTTTTTTTTTGGAGTAGTTTGCTCTACCCAACCTCCCAGTGTTACTTCTGCTCTGTGGCACATCAGGAAAACAGCCGGGCCCGTTTGTCAATGTTTATTATTGTTTTCCCGCTCCTGACACATACACATGACTGGCAGCTACATGGACGTGATGAAGGGGGATGGAAGGGATACGCTGATGAGAACGCTCGCTACTAGCAAAGACATATGATGCACTGGAACGGCACACAGTTATTCAGGGAGAGAGAGAGAGAGAGAGAGAGAGAAAATAAATGGGCCATTGCCTCGCGGTGGCCTCACTGGCAGCATGTTCACATAACAACTGGTCTGCTTTCGTGGACACTCTTATCTTAATGAGGCCCAATCCTTTGTTTAGCCCACAGTGGATCCACAGATAGGATTGTTTTTAAATAGGTCTCCCCCCCACTACGTTCCGCGTGCACCTCTGTTGGCTTGCTGCCTGTGCAGTATGCAGGCCGCCTTCCACGTCTGAACTACTGAGACATGATACATCAGTGTCAAAGTTGTCATCTATTCTGGGACTGAGAGCCTGTTAGGAAAGATCTCTCTACTGTTCCTGAGGGATTGACAAAGAGATTTGGTATAACTGTCCCCCTCAGCCATCCTGATACATATTCAGGAAAAGAAGGCAAGACAATACACCGAATATGCTGTGAAACCCCATCGAGCCCGCTCTCTGGGTCGTTTGTGGTGCTACACATGAAGAGGAGTTTGTCAGTTGTTATGTATGTCTGTTTTCTGGGCTGGAAAAAGTCAAGAGACGAGAGAACTGAAGATCAAGAGCCCAGTGAACGCAGCACAGAATGGCAGAGGTCAAGAAAAGGTTACGACAGCTCTGCTGACTTTTATTGTGACTCCAGAAGCCTGGAGGACTTCCTCGGTGGTCACACAAAGACACATCTCCCAATGTAACTGGGGCATCCAGTAAGATTATTGTGGAGACTGTTCTGCTCTGGGCTGTTAGTCTAAGGGTGGGAACACTTGACTTTCTGGCTACAAGACTTAGTTTTCAAAACTTTACAGTTAAATGGTCGGGTGCTACATAATGACACAGACGAAATGTTGTAATACAGTCTGAATCCTTTGATGACATATGAGCGACGGGTTTCTATGACACCAACATTGGTGTGTACCATGGAAACGCACACTTTAAACCAATATTATATTTTAACAAAGGAAAAACGTGCAGTGAGAAAATGTCTTTTGATAAGTACAAAATACCTAAATGTGACTATTAAAATAAAATGTATTACAGCACAAATCACAAATATTGAGAGTCAATGGCGAGTACATTTTAGACATAATACTATTTAACGTAATGTATTTAACTGGAATCTATTAAATTCATTTTTAAACTTATTTATTTATTCATTTACTTATATGAGATATGACTGAAGTTAATCATTTAGTTATTGTAAATGTTATAGTGATAAAATATTGTGTACAATTAAATATAAAATGCATTGGATTTACTGTAGCTGCAATTGTGCAGTAAACATCAAATATCATTGTAAATACTGTTATTACCAAAATGTCATTTCATTATATATTTAATTAACAGTTTATTTCAATGCGTTACATTATACTATAACACTATATTTTATAAAATGTTGTGTATTTTTTGCTTATACCCTTAATAAGAATTTTGTAGAGTGAGAGAGTGAAGTTATTATTGTTTTATTGATATTTATTTAACTTTAAATTGACAAGAAAATTACAAATCACAATGAGCACAGTATGACAACAAGCAGAAAAGTCATAGCACAAATGTGCATAACAAGTTTTAAAGTACACTCCAACTTATCAGCAGACAATTTGCACATTTACCATATGTACACATGGCAAAGATAAAGGATATGAAATACAAATAAAGCCCAGTGTATCAAAGTTGGAACAAATTGCCTCCATCAGTTAATAATATTCCTACTTAATCAGCAGGCTCGTAGGCCAAAGGTAGTTTTATCATTCCATTTTTTAAGATCGTTAAACATACTGGGTGTGCCATTAGATCTTTCACTGCCAGTTTAAGTCCATCACGACAAAGCAGGACTTTGAGTTTGAAATCATTTCGCTGTGGCTCCTATAAAAGGAAAGAGAGAACCTAAAAGCCTTTCTGCCAGGAGTAATCCAGTCTGACCTTAGGGACAGATAACCAAAGCAGCACCTGAGGACATAAAAAGTCATTTCAACCGAGGATTTTAAAGATATAAGAGCCCCAATAATCTGCATACAGACCCAGAAGGAACCAGTAAATGTCTGCATACAAAGTAAGGACAAGAAGATAAATGAGAACATGAGGCAAACCCAGGAGTGAATGTTTTACAGTCTGTGATAAACATACTTGATGCTACACATGTAAAACGGATATATTATAAAGGAACACCAAGATCAGAATGCAGATAATAGAGAATTAACCACAGTGCATCAAATAAGAATGCAAATAAAGGCAAATTTGTTAAATGAAAACCAGGCTCAACAAGGACTGCATTCCAAGTTTATATAATACTAATACTATACTAATACTATAATACTATATAGTACTATGTACATTTAAAGCTATTTGTAAGTTTTGCCATTAACATTAACAGCTGTTTATTTACCGGTCTTGCCGAAAGCTTCAGCCATCATTGCGTTTACGATACAGGAGTTTATAATACGCACTCTGAGCAGCGCTACTTCTTCAGGGCAGACTGAACCACCGCGACAGGCTACAACAACTCACTATCAAAAAGTATCGAGTTGGGCCAACCAGGCTGGGGCTATTCGGTTGGCATGCTAACTAAATCAGCTTGGACTCCACTCCAATACAATGATAATGGTGCAGACAAAATTTGCCATTAAATATCTATAAAAGTAAGTGTCACATGTCTGCCCTCAGATGAAAATAGATTTTCTCTGGGAGCCTGAGTGTATCAGAAATATCATAAATGCACTTTTAATTAAAATGGCTCCTCAGCTAACACAGTGTGACTGAAGTGTTTCTCAAGGTTCCACTCCTGGCCCTTTACATTTTGTGAAAAAAGTTCCTGTTTAATGAAATCAAAAGCTTTGATTAATTGCCACCATCAAAGGGATTTAGAGACATATATCATTTATGACCCTCAATTAACTCAATCAGGTATCCAAGACAATATCACCCCTCCTCAAACATTCTGGCAGAAAAAAACTAAGACAGCCATGGAGAGACTCTGCAGTCCATTGCTGAGAAATGCGTTAGAGCCACAGGGCAGAGTAACCTGTTAGCCATGATGCACTGTAAATTATAGATAGCCAAGTTAGTTAACGTTAGTGTGGCAGTCACACAATACAATGCCAGAGTGCTATAGCTACCTATTTTGATCCCCTTATGAAATACACAATTGAAAGTTAAAACTTCACCATATTTCAGTATTTTTTTTATTAATAATGAGTCAAATAACTAGATGTGGCAGATTGATTAATTAGTAATTTAAACATTTTTAAATATCAATACAAAGACAATTACAAGTAAACAGTAATAAATTGTAATAGCTTTAAATCATTTGATAAGAAAATTGGTAGAAATCACAAATTCAGCAACACATGAGAAACATTAACTCTCCAACTACAACTTCCTCCAAGTGTTGCACTACTGTTTTATGAAACACAGTAGCAGTAACACATTTTATTTCATTAGGCCGTTCCACATTTGTAAACTGTAGCTACTCATGAGGACACACAGGCTGTGTCCTCATTAATGTTTTTTTGGGGGCCTGAATCAGTTTACATTTCATAATT
Organism: Seriola lalandi dorsalis; assembly: GCF_002814215.2. Taxonomy (NCBI): domain Eukaryota; kingdom Metazoa; phylum Chordata; class Actinopteri; order Carangiformes; family Carangidae; genus Seriola; species Seriola lalandi. The sequence goes on along the minus strand of NW_019524532.1, from coordinate 367,323 downwards.
TAAAGTTGCATATAGCAATTTTTTTTTTTTACAGTCAGATACAAATATGTTTTTGGGCATGCATGTCCTGAAATGTGAAAATGTTTAGGGCAAGAAATATTAACGAATAAATACAGCCATTTAATACATCTTCCTACCAGAATTTAGTAGAGAATATAGTAGAAAAATCAGCTATTACACTGTGGGACATACAACTGTTTTAAATGAATAAAAAAAGGTCTATTGAACAATATGCAAAAAAAACTCAAAAAACATATTGCGATTATTTTTGCAGATATTGCGATAGGAGTCACAATTTCAGTTGAAATGGTCATTTTTGCATTTTATTTCCTCTGAAAAAAATGATGATATCTCTTTGGCAGCACAATGCTTCATATATGGTATGTTGTGACACATTTTATCACAAACAATTGCAGCTCTTCTGATTTGGATATGGCACTTGGCCTTATTGCAATTTCAATAATATTTTCACTAATTGTTCAGCCCTACTCTATACAAATAATTTATAATAGAACAGTTGAATTACTTAAAATAAAAACAGATTACTAGAGTAATCTAGTAATCTAGTCAAGATTACTAGAAACTTTTTTAGACCTCTTCAAAATATGCCCTTAACTAATCATGTCAGTATGTCTGAAGTCCCAACTGTTTTTAACCAGCCCTTTGCCAGACATTTCACATATAGTGAACAGCATAAATACATTTTCCAGCCCATTGTCATTTACTAAGAACCATAGTTTCTCCTATGCTGTTACAGTATACCATAAACTGGCATGACAGGTGGTACTTTGTTATCTTAGGTTTTTTACTTACCAGTGTACAGCTGTAAAGCCATGTCACACATAAACAAAATAATTAGCTGTCCAAGGCAATTTGTGTGTTTTTCATATTGTATCCACTGCAATTCAGTTATATAAGCATTAGGTCCACTCAGAAAGAAAGTGTTTTTTCTAAGTTGAGGTCTTAGGAAAAGGGTAAAATACCTTTGAAAAAAGGTGGCGAAGATTTGGATAAGAGAGGACAGGCAACGCTAAGACATGACGCATGAATCACAGATAAGGGACAAACAGAGGAGCAAGAGTTGGACAAACAATGTGCTTTAGAGCAGCAGTGTTGTGACAGTCTGGGAAGTAAACAAGAGTGAACTCATAGATCACCAAACCAAAGGAGACCTCATGAAGAGAATGACTAAGTTGTCAAAGTCTCTTGTAATCCGTCCTTGTTTGTTTGTGCCCGAAACCATTGCGCTCAATTTTCGGAGACAAAAACATTATAAACCATGAAAACTGGAGAAAAAGATTAAGTAGGGAAGAAAGTGAAATGAAGAGTGGGAGGAACGGGATGGATTATCAAATCAAGGAGGGTTAGGGGCATTTGTCCATGGTTAATTTTATTTAATTAAAAAAAAAAAAAAAAATTCTGAAAGTTTAGAGAGAGGTTATTGTAAGGCCACAGCAGGGTGGTGTTATGCTATGTAATTGTGTGGCATTTGTCCTGGCACTGCTCTGGCGTGAATGCACTCGGCACCACATGAGAGCAACACTCAGGCAGTAGTTTTCTTTAATTTCATGAGACATTAATTGGCCTGACAGTCTAATTTGCATGTAAGGCCGGTCAGTGATTGCTCTTTGACATCACACATCGCTGTGTCACAGGATGTCCAGCACCCTCACACCTCACTGTAGCAGTACAAAGACTGAGGGGTCGCAGGTGAAAGCTGCGAGTGGGCAACTGAGAGGGAACGAGGGGAGGAGAGGAGTGAGAAGGAGTGAGGAAGTGGGGAGTCCCACGGCTAGGTCAGGAGTTCAGAGTTGGAGTTTGTCACCTGCTCGCCTTGGCACGCAATTTTCCACAGGAGCTGTAAGACTCTACCGCCCCTACACACCCTCTGTTCTGTCTCCCTCTACCTCCCCCTAATTGGATTTAATGAGCGATTTAACAACACAGCACTGCCCGATCAAATCAAACTGCTACTGTCCCCTGCGCTTTATCCTGGGTCACTGCTTTATAATACTAGCATGTCCCAGGACACCCCCTTCTGCAAGGCTCCTCCAGCCTCCTTTGCTGGCTCCTGCCTCACACAGTCTCTCCCTCCTCCCTCACCCTCCTGTCTGTTTCTCTTAGCGTTCGCCCTGTCTAACCCAGAGCAGGCTGAGAAACCCCCTGTCCAAAAACTGCGCCAACAACGTTAGCAATGTTTTCACACGACTAGATGCATTTGGAGAAGGATGTCCTTGACTGTTTGTTGTTGAGCCCAGGGTGTAATCACACCTACAGGTCTACAGGAATCTGATCTCTGGCCATGCAACTTCAGCTCAAGTAGTTGAGATTGTCTATGAACTTTTTTTTAAAAATTGTGTTCAGAAGAAACTGGGGAATAGTTTAGTACGAGCGATAATCAAAGCTACGTTCATAGGGTAGGCGAGTATGAGCAGCCACTGCCTAAAATATGTCAACTGCCTTCACATACCCTGCCTGTGATTGTTTCCCTAAGTAAGTTTAGATTACATTTTCACTGCTAATGAACAAAATTTAAGTTTTGAAGACGTCTCTTTGGGCTTTTCAGTGATTTCATTTGGTTCTGTAAAAACATCAGTTCTCACCTGACCAAACATGCTGAACTGAGGTTAGCGCTCGTGTTACGTTTCCTGTTCCCTGTTCGAATAAATCTGTCCAACCGTACTGTATTCGACACAAATGCACAAAATATTTTCCCTGAATAGTGTTTTCGTATAGAATATTTAATATTTCAGCTATTTGGTAAACCAGTCAAGTTATCACAGCTTCAGTTTAATGCTTAAAGGACTATAATAATGTCTGTGCGCATTTCAGTACCTTAACTACAAATCCTTTGACTTTATTTTCGTGTGGACCTTTTTGGAAACCATGCTGCTGTCTGTCACTTTTTGTCAAAGTTGCATTATCGATGTGAGGTAACGCTCTCCAGACTTCTCCAATCACACGTTCCAATCAAAGAGCTTTATTGGAATCAGTTCAGACTTGATGTTGAATGTGATGGATAATGTAACGTAAGCAAGTTTCAAAAGTCTGCGAGTGATTTTTATGCCATGGGGAAATCAATGGAAATCAATGGCTGCCTTAAAGGCAAATATGTACATTAAAAAATCTGTAACCCTACGGCATAGTTTGCAGGCATGTTAGTTGTTAATGAAAGGCATATTTGATGTTAAGTAAAAGGTGCACACTTTGTTACAGCATGTACCATCCGACCACAATGTTTCCATCTTTTCTCTGACTTTACTCCAATTTTAATGACTTTCAGTAGATACAGGCTCCGAGTACAGCGCCACAGTCACTCATACATGTAGCCAAAGCTTCTATATTTTACTCATTAAAATTTCTCACATTTATGACATCATATCAAAATGGTCAGCTTATGAAACATGCTCAGCACTTGGCTGTTTATGATATTGTGGTACTCATTTTCACACAGATTCCAAATGTAGGATTACTTTCTCAGTGGGAGGATAAAAGATTTCAGAGTCAAAACGATGGGAGCAAGGAAGCATCCATGCATTGCAAGGACGACAGCGGCAGCCTCCACGAAGCAGTGGTTCAGTTGAGAGAGATTTGTCATTGCAGATTGGCAGAGCTGTTTCTCAACTTATAATGCCAAAAAGCAGCTTAATTATTAGGTCAAAGGAGAAAGGGCCAGTAGCTCAGAGAGGGAGGGGCCTGTTGGGGTTGTCACAGGGTTCAACATGTTATTATCTCTGCATTTGTTTGTGGGTGTCATTGCCGTTGCGCAAAGGTATTATTTTCTTAAAGCATCCTAATCCATAACAACATCACCACAACATCACACAGACAGGAGACAGCTATGTTGAGCGGAATTCTTTGCACCTCTCATTTTACACAGGAAAACTACGTGAGTAGTTTATTCGCAGCATAGTTTTGTTAATCCCTATTTATTGATTTTATATAAACATTCTAGCATATTTGGATGAAAACATTTCTGCACATTTTAAAATAATTTAAACTCAATGCAACATGACTACATCTAACACAGCTTCAAATTAAAATTCTGCACTCCTAATCCTGAGGGTTAACCTTTTCTACGTACTGGAAAAACCTAAACTGAAAATGAAATCTTTAAAATGAAATAGAAATGGACTGACAAAGTAACGTTTAGTTCATTAGCCAATCGAGTGCTTAAAATCATATAGATGTAGTAGAAATGTCGCCCCCTAATAGTTTACCATGAATAATTTGTCCCAATCAATTAACTCAATCAAGTGTTAGTGGTAATCTCACCCTGTTTCAAATGTGTAAGATATAACAACAGATAGAGAAGGAGAAAGAGACCCTGCGGTCTGTAGTCATAGTCTTTTACAGGTCACGGCCATCCAGACCAGACGAATATTGCCGCACAGAGGACCCGTGCATTAGTCAGAGAGGGAATGTCACTTGGTCAGTCATCACTGGATGTGGCGTTCTCAACCCCACAGCCATGTTTAATCATTTCTTCATCTGTTTTAACTAGAGTGACATTGGCAGTTCCCAGTTGATGCCTCTGCTTAACATTGAATAAAAACTGTATTCATTTCATAAATCTCTTTCTTTCACCTACATTTGACCTAGTTATAAAAAATAAATGTATTGCCTTTCAACTGTGTGTGTAAAAAAAAAAAAAAAAAAAACATCACTGAAATATTCCTTCATTGAGGTGCAACAGAGCTTGTAGATTTTTGGTCATTATGTAAAGCCACACTGGACAATATTCTATTTTGGGTGTTTCTGTATTTTAAGCTCACATTTGAACACACAAGCTGAAATCCTGCCAGACAACGTGCCTGATGATGGTTTCCTGCCGACTTGGTCCAGCAATATGTCATAAGCAAAATATCAAATCTGGCATTACTGTTGACGTACAGTTTAACTTGACCTTTTCAACTGAGCCACTGTCAGTGATGCATTTCTAGGTTATAAAAACTAGATTTTCAAATGCATCTTCGCAAACAGTAATCATTTCAGGCTCATCTGAGAGGAGGAATCCTCCAAAGCTGATCAGACTGAAACACATATAACAGAGCATTATCCATGGCACAGCACTGATTTAATAAAAAAGTGTTATATCAAGTCAAAGCCAATATAAAGAGTCCAAATGTTATCCGACAGGGAATTTTATTGTATTTAATTATTTTTTCCTACAAATGCAAATGTACCAGAATAAATGACTTATGGCTGCAGTGATATTTAAAAGGACAGACATCATCTGAATTTCTTATCAAGTTAAAAGCAGAAGTAGTATAAGCCTGTTGTGCCTTGGAGACAAAACATGACTGAAACATTAATTCATGAAGTAAAGTCAACTGTGTATGCATTTCCATATGTTACCATCTTTAAACTATGCTGCAGTTCACGCTGTTCAGCAAACATCTACACTGTCTTCTGTGTGTAATGATAATCTCACTATAGTAGTTATAACTAAATCTTTAATGTCCTCTGCTGTACCCGGCAGCCCTGAGGAAGCCCATCCCACGGTCACTGAAAGTCATACCAATTTATATTGTACTGCAGGAGCCTGTATCGTAACCGACACCCTGTTTTCACTGCACTAAAACAGGAAGATATTTCTGTGCATATACGAGCTCCTCCAGTGCAATCTTTGGTAGAAGCCCAAAGCGGCTTTAGGCATCATTCTGTCTCTCTTCTTATTCTCTTTTCACTCCTCTCTCTTTTTCCCGGCTCCCGTTCTCATCCACCCTCCCCAAGTTTGCCCAATTCCCCCTCGGTTCAGCGGCAGGGCACTAGGTCACGGCACTGGCTTGATTTTCACACTGTTCCCTCTACCGAACGCCACATCAAGTTAATCAGGGTTAACAATTGCGGCGGTGCCTTGCTGAGCAGGGCTCCCACCGGCTTAGCGTGGCCTGGCTCTGGTGATACAGATGGGCTAGTAATCTCTGTTCTTGGAGCAGAGGGGACAGATGAGGGCGGAGGTACATTGTGGTTAGCTTGGTGGGTGCGGGTGTGGGATAGTCGTGATCAGAACGACAATTAAAACGGCGACACCGAACTGAGGAAAGTTTGTGATGAAAAGCGGGGACGTGTAAATTTAGGTTAGGATGATATTTCCCAGAGGCGCCGCTGCAGAAACAGTAATAAAGTTAAACTTCAAAAGATAACAACCCCTGTTTTTCAAGAGATTCTGTAAACTAGCTTTGTAAACTTTAATGGCAAAGGAAGGAATAAGGAATAATATACAGCAATGATATATGTCTCATGTTCTCTCTGTTAAGAAGCTCCTCTCTCACCTTGTTTCTTCATTTGTGGGGCTCAGTTCTTAGCCAGAAAATTTTTTTTTTGGCTCCTTTCACCAATGTTTACCTCAACAATTAACGCTTATTTCTATGCTTCCAGATCAGGCCTGTCTACATGACATATCTGACTAAAATTTTCATGTGAGGAATTGAGGACTGACAGAGATGCATTAGAGGAACTAAAAAAGGGGGAAAAGGTGCTTTAATGACAAGTAGAAATTAGTATTCTATTCACAGAGTTTGAAAACTAATTAAACGGTTTGAAAAGGTGTAAAAAGTGACATAAGTATCCTTAATCCCTCATGTGCCGCTCTCATCTCATCGACCACACAGGTCAAGACTTGAAACAGAACTAGTGCGAAGTCAAAGGTCGAAAAGACCATCAGAATTACAAATCCAGAGTAAGTGTATAATGTTTTAAGATCAAAGAGAGGGGGAAGAATGTAGTTAGAAGAAAACTTTCAGCGCTGAAGAAAGCTGAAGCGTGACCCATTTGGCAAAACAGAACTCTGTGCAGTAGCAGCTGGCTAGCTTGCACAACACAGCCCAGGGTGCCCCGGCTATAGGCTACACAGACTTAATTAATCATTCAGTCAGATGAAGCATTACACAACTCTGCTTTCCTGATAGGACCAATGAAGAAGAAAAAGAAAAAACCTCTGCATGTCACACAGCCCTGGGTGTCAGAAGTTGAGCTCAATTTTTCTGTAAGAGTTCCATTTCTTGCAGAAACCAAACAAAACGAGACTCTACAGATGACCTTTTAAACTATAGAAACTAGGCTAAAGTCTAACTTTGGCACGAGAATGTCTTGTATTTTACCCTTTGTTGTGGCAGAGTGTCTGTCGCAGTGCATCCTCTTTTTTTCCCCATTATACCACAACTCAAGCACTCCGCGTCTCCCTTTTTTTCTTTTTTTTTTCCTCCCCATAACCAGCCTTGCTTTCGAGATGTTGCACCTCTTCGGAGCGACACATGTATTATTAACATGGAATTCAAGTGCGATCCATGCAGGGACACTCACAGACTTTCACAGGTTTCTGTTGGTGCCACCATTTTGATTTGACTGTGGCTAGAGAAGTTTTTGCACAAACATTAAGAATCCGTGACACCAGTGCACGACTAAATATTTCATACACTTGGCAGCTCAAAAGCTCAGAAGTTCAAGCTTGAGAGCACTTCTCTCCATTTATTACCCATCTCAGGTCACTTCATGAAAGTCTTATAATGACCAAGTTGAAGATATTATTCCTGACCTGCTAAGTTGTCCCACGAACACGGAAAGGGTCTTGTAAAGTGCACGTGAAAGGGCAAGAAAAAGGCGATATGTGGGAAAAGTGGTGGCTGGTGCTGCGGTGTGGCTCTGTCCACACTCCCAAGTGTAAAATATGTATGTTAGACTAAGCTGCAATGTCCCGCAAGCACCAGTGTTGCAGCGCATCATCCAAATTCATCCCTACCATCTATCCAAGCCCAGTTTGTGAGGGTCAATCAGTGATCAAGCCTGGGGAACGAGATTGAAGAAAAAAAAAACACAAAACATTAAAGTCCCACTGAACTCCACCTGCCCTCGTAGTCCCCCCCCAGTCTAGGAAAAACGCAGTTCACCAAAAGTTCATGTCCATTACCATCACCGAATTTGGCTGTATATGCCTCGTAACCTATCTCTGTGATTGGCAGGGAGGGAGGAGGAGCAAGCTTACCAAACTTACCCCGACAACTACTGTTAATATGACACACGACGTGTTCTGCACTTCTGACCCTGATATGCAGGGTCGCTGTTCGGTCAGACTGCTGCTGCAGGCCAAGTGTGTTTGGAGTTTGTGTGTGTGTGTTCGTATGTGTGTGTGTGATGGATGAGTGTGGGGGTTGGTGGATTGGTGTGAAGGGGTGGGTGGGGGAATCAAGCTAGGGAAAAAAAAAATAAATAAAAAAATCAAAACCCCAAAATATCTCTGTTACTGGCCCTGTGTCGTAACATTTCTAAGCATGCCCCCGCCCAACATCAAAACGGGTTCAACTAAAGTTCATGGTAGAGGCCCCGCCCCCTCGCTACCACGTCACCAATGAGACAACATGTCGTCATGATAGAAAAATAGGTTAGGTCAGTTAGGTTACAGCGACCCCCGGTGGGGCCATGTCCACTTGTTGTGACCTGTAGCTGCTTTCTGTGTTGCTTTTAAAAATAAAGTAGGCTATGTTTTAGTCTTTCATGTATCCCTGTTGTCAGTTTATTTAACTAAATTTGTTGTTAGCTAACTTTTTTTTTCTATTTTTGAACAATTATAAATTCAGTTACCAACAACTGTTTTGAAAATTGATACATATATATATTCATATGAAATACAGATTTCTGATTTGAAATATGATGGCAAAAACACTTCGGAATTATATTAATTCAAGTTCTGCAGATTTAATAATAATTTGACTAAATCAATTATTTGTTTAGTAAACAAAATCTATTCTGTTACAAGCTGAGAATATTGTGATAAGGGAATGTTTATTCATGCATGTTTTACATTTTTTTATACAGCAAACATGAATATAGTTTGTCATTTGAATTTCTACAATGTTCATTTAGCCTCATTTTTTTAATTTTATTTATTTTAATTTTATTTATGATACATTTATATATTTTGTTAAAAACAATATACATATTAAAATACTAAAAAATATGTGCATTGGTGAAATCTATTCTACTCAATGGTATATTAAATGCTGTGGTATATACAAGGTCATGCTTGAGGAAATACATTTTCAGAAACAGATTCTTTAAGTTAGAGTTTGTAAGATAAATGAAAAAAAATATATATAAATGCATAATCTTTTTTTTTTATAACTGAATACAAAAGCAATTATCCCTATTATTTTCCAAAAAGAGAGAAAAAAATTAATTAAATAATATTTATGTTTAATATTTTGTTCATGGTTCCTTAAAAATTAAATAATCAAATATGTAAAAATACCAAAATACTAAATTATTTTAAAAAATGGATGAAGTTTACTGGCAAAATACAAAAATATTTATTTTATATAACTATTAACTATTTTACTTTTATCAAAATATAACATTCTAAATTTGATGAGTAAATAATACATATAAAAAAGTACTCCCTTAAAAACTTTAAATATTGGCTTTATTTTAAAATATTTCTGATAAACCTCCAGTCAGTTTGTAGGTTTCCTCTCCGAGGTGAAAAACCTTCAAAAAAAACTTGCAAGTAAAGAAATATGAAAATTCAACTCATGTGAATTATACTGTATTTATATAAAGTATAATAATTATATAATATAAGTATTATTATCATTATTGTTAGTAGTATTTTTAGTATTATTGTATTTTTTCTCTGCTCTTATAATTACTGTGTACACACACTCGGTTTTCCTGCAGAATAACGAAACACAAGCCAGTCAAGTATGGTGAAAGTTTATGTTTTTGTATAGAGACAAGGAGTACAAAAAATTAATGTACATGTTAGGTGCCCACAAAAGATCTAATAAATAAATACATAATAAATAAAGAAATAAATATTCTCAGTTCATAACAGATTTTTGGTGTCTGAATATAAAATTTGAACAAATTATAAAAAACAAACATCTAAAGCATTTTAGGGAAAAAAACTGTTGTTAGACTGATAGCTATGTGTTTTTCTGTGTTACCACCTGACACAACCATTAGATGTTTTTCCCTAAATGTGTTTTTTTTTGTAATAGTGCACTGGAATTTTCTGGCTGAAGAGGATCACACATCAACACATCAGACTCATCAGTAATGGGGAACATATACTTTGGAAAAAAGACTGAGAGCACCCACCTGTGTTGAAAGTATGTACTACATCGCCATCAAAGTACCACAAATTTGCATTGCTCAGCTCTTTTCAAAGCGGGAAACTTGTTTCATCATTTAACAGCCTTTACACCAGGCAGATCTGAAAATTTAATAGCCTCCTTCAATTAAGTTTTGAGAGATATCTGTAGATTTTTTTATAAGGCAGATTCCAATATTTGTAGAATTAATTTACCAATAGATAATGTTGAGCCAAAGTGTAATATCTCCTAATGTGACCGTTTTCACAACCAAGACTGCAAGTATTTGACGTTTCCCTGAGAATTTTATTAAAATCCACATTAATTCAATTCTTTTGGGTTAGTGTTAGTAGTTCTTTTACAAAGATTGACCCAACACATTGCTTCAATGATAGAGGCCACTTTGAAATTTTGAAATGCATAAATACAATTTGCTAAGAATCAAACCAAGAATCACAAAAATCACATGCGAGAGCTTTTGTAAATATTTAGGTGTGTTCAAGGAGAAACCTTTTTTATATCAGATGTAGATGAAATGATTGTCAATCAAGAAGCAGATTGTCAAAATGTTTGATCAAGGTTAAAATCCATCTGATGTATCTGCTAAGTAAAAGTCTGGCCAAATCTTTTGAGTATTTTACTTAAGAGGAGAATAAAGCCTTGTTTTTCTACATGCCAAAGAAACTCTTTACAGATAAAAAGGTTCTGTTCAGGGAGCTGATAAATATTCTGAATGCCTGTTTGTGCAGAAGATGAGGTAATAAGTATAAAAGGCTAAACAGCTAATTGATTCTCCTACAGCACAAAGTAAGAGGTCAGCTGAATCCACAACCATTTTGCATGTTAATTAATTTAACAGTCATTTAACGGGTTAAGCAGAATGTGTAATGCACCAAGTTGGTGCTGCAGAACACAAAAGGACGGGAACCATTATCAACCAAAGCTTGCACATGTGGTGCGATCAGGATTCTATATTTCCATGGGAAATATACATATACAGCAAAGCAGTGTTTTCATCTGCCTCTGCACACAAAAGCTGAGGAGTCCAAGCTTTAGGGAAACACTCTGGCGGTGGTAAGGTGTGTGCTGTTGGGTGTGTGCACAGAAAGAGGAAAATTAAGGATTGAAGGAGGAAGACAGCTTAAAATACTGGTATTTTCTTTCTGGCCCATATTTCAAAAAAAGTAACTAGCTAACTCATATTGTACATTTCTGGAAAAAAACAACAATTTTGTTGTATAAATGTGGTACAGGTCTGTTAGCACTGTATCTGCAAATAGCTACCTTCCATATCCACTTTTCCTGTTGGATTAACCACAGCTGTCTGGGCTGTCAGCTTCCTCCTCAGCAGCAGGCTCAACCAGACGCTCATATGAGAAAGCCAGCATCATCTGCATTAAAAATATTAGATCAGTATTAATATAAAATGTAATAAGCTGTTCAGTGAGAAAGCTAGGCAAGGGAAATGAATATGTGATTCTCTACTATGATTTCTTCTGTTGTCTATATTCTGTTCATTGTTTTACTATTTTTTTTTTTCCAAAGTTTCTGCAGATTAAATCAAAAGGTTTGACTCCTAAAAGGTCTTTTCAAGATTTCACCAAGGACAACAGAAAGAAGAAGAGCTACTGTGAAACCAAGAAAAAATACTGTACATGACACTATTATTTAATACACTGTAGCACAAATATACAATGTATTAAATAGAAAAGCTATAAAAGGGCTGTGAAGGGAGGTTTATGGTCGATCCAATATGGAAGAAAGAACTGTAAGATTGGCTTCCTTTTACCTTTTTTTGTGAGAGTGCTTCTCTCACAGGCACACAGCCTGGTTTTCTTTCCTTATTTCTCTGTGATAGTGGAAACATTTGCTTGTTGGGCTGTGGTTTGCCCACGCTTCATTACAAGCTTTATAAGCATTTTGTTATGCTTGTTTGTTCCCTAATCCGAGGGGAGCTGCTAGCTATAAGATGTCAGCTCACATCTCCTATTCCTAACTTTAAACCCTTTTCTGTGGTTTGTTTGTTTCTTATTTGTTCTAATTAGATTCTCACTGTAATTTCTGCTTGAAAAAGGAATGAGATGCACATTTACACAAATTACAGGGTCTGATTTTAAACATTGACACACGGGCAATGGGGGCGAATCAAAGAGTACTTGCTATTTTTATTCATATGAGCGCACAGCAAATGGGTTGGGTGAAAAGAGGGTGTGGGGATTAATCTTAATTATCCTCTCATACAGTCGCATCATTCACGCCCAATAAATGAAAATCAGTAATTCTACTGCAGAGAGGAATCTAGGGAAGGTAGTGTTCCTTTGAATGGTGAATTTACATTTGTTTTATTTAAGTTGTTCATGGGTTGGGGACAAGTTTGAAAATTTATGACATTGGTGCCATTAAATAACCTGTGTTTTTGTATTTTTTTTCAGTACATTAGTTTGAGGAATATAAACAATTTAGCCAATTTTTTCAGTTAACAAAATATGGTAAAATTCTCAGTGAATCAGTATTAAAGAAAGAACTTTGGTTGTAGAAAATATATACTCTAAAATAAGAACGTTTTTCTGAGATCAGGAAATATATGATCAATTCAAAAAAAAAAAAAAAAACCTGAAAACGCATTTGACACCAGCTTTAGTATCTTGATCCTAAATGCTACAGATACATGTTGGTCAAAACTCAAAAAGTATGGTTCAATACCCAGCCTTAGTGGTTAATAAGGTTCCATTCATTTGGATTTGGTTGAATCTCTGCACAACAATAATGTCTGCCAAAACTGTGATTGGAGAAATAGTCATCTAAGCCTTCACATGGTTACATAAACTGTTAATTCCCCAAAACAGTAACAGCTATAATTCCTTTACAAACCTGGGTCCATGTATTTAACATAACTACAGACATGCTGATTTTCTAGTTTTTTTTTTCTCTCACAATCTCATTTTCCTTAACTTACTGTTAGCAGAGCCAGCAGTGCCATCATCACCCCCAACATGATATACATGTTCTCAGTGAGGCCACCGGCCCACAGTGGGCCCAGGATGGTAGCTAGACCTCCCACTGAGCGACGCACTCCCTGACTGAATCCTGCAACACCGAGACAAGACACAAATTCACAAAAGCTCAATCAAAGACTGTGTACTATGGTTAATGCACTAAAGGCGCACTCACAAAAAACAAAAGGTTTCAGGACTTTTTGCAGCTACAATGAGCTATAAAAAGCAAAGAAAAAAATCAAATCTATTCAAAAAGCAATACGTTCTTGTGTCCACTAGATGGTGCTGTTTCTCACCTTGTGTTCTCTCAGCAGTGACTTTGGAGAAGAGGGAAACCTGAGCCACAGCGACAAATGGCAAACCCAAAACCTGCAGAAACACCCCAATGACGAACTCGGTCAGCTGCCATGGAAAACCACCTGCAGAAAACACAAAGTGCAATGGAAGAGAAAACAACACAACATTTATTAAGCATGATACATACATGTTTTACTGGGGCATTTTTGATCACAAAGATTCCTATATCCATTAGCTTGCTTGTCAGATACTTTGGATCTAGAGTATATGTGGAGTATGTGTACCCAGATTTCAGGGTGTTGAATACTTACAGGGTTATTCAGATAACTCTGTATATGTGCTTTAACGAAAGGTCTCAAAAGTCACATGAGTAAATAATGCACCTTCTGCAGTTAAACTGAGACTTAGAGGGAGATCAGAGAAGAGAGGCTTGGGAAAGATCTGGGGGTGCAATAATAATGATAACAACAGCAACTTAAAATGTAGTGCTGTCGGACCTAGTGGGTTAGCCAGGAAGATGAGGCACCAGACACCAGAGATGTTGCAGATGATCAAACCAATGGCCAGGACCACCCGTTCGGCGACACGCCGGCTCAGCCAACGCACAAAGAGGAAGCCGGCGATCACCTCCACACCGCAGAGACAGTACATGACGCTGTTCTCCAGCTCCCCGTAGCCAAAGTACTTCTGAGTCAATGGAGTCACCATGGTCTGAGGAGGGAATGGTGAACATGTTCTGGCACAGTTGACACAAGACATTTTGGTCTCTCAGTCTCACATTTGCCGTAAAAATATTTTATTCTTGCTTACAAATATAATTACATGGGTTTGTTTATTTCAAGTCAATATCTTTCAAAAAAACTGGAGATCACCGCACTAGATTAAAGACTGACTAAGGAAGTATAAAGGGAACATAAATGATATTTATGTGTGTCTGTCTGTGTGGCTTTACTGCACCTCCAATGCAGTCTGATTGAAGAGGGTGATGAACTGAGCAGCCAGCAGCACAACCACCTCTTCTCTCAGGAACTCTTCAGAGACAGAGATAAAATCAGAGAGAAAACAAAGACCAAAGAGTGGGAGACCAACCGCAAGGTCAGAGCAAAGAGTAGGAGAATAGCGAGCAAAGAGAGAGAGATAAATTAAATTATGTACTGGAATTTCCACCATTTCGCTGAATGACCTACAATGCTACTCTTTTTTTCTTTTTTTTCTCCACGTTCACCTGTTTACTCAATTATTCAATCCAAAGTTTTCAAAGTCTGCTAGTAGACTTTTACACTTTACAGAAATGAAAAGAAATCATTGACAGTCTGGCACCGTGGGAAAATATAGCCAGAAACCTCAAACTGTACAGAATGTATTTGAAAATGGTCAAATTGCCAGCAACAGGTAAATTATACATGGTTTATAGGTAAGGAGATAAACTTGTAAACAGACTGCTTTGATCCTTTAAGAGGAGAAATGACTTATTTAGCTAATTAACTGTCACTTACCTCGGGATATGCTGAAATTCTTAAAGGGGCTGGAGGACTCTTGGGTGTCTGATGGTGTTGGAGAGGGAGGTGGGGAGATGTGATTCAGCGTGGCACTGGAGGCAGCAGAGATGTTGTTTCCTGAGGGGTTGGGTGTCACCACTGAGCCGTAAGACCCCACCAGCTCTTGGGACCTCATTAGCGGCTTTCCCTCATCATTGTCCTCTTCTTCGTCTTCCACAAGCCCTTGCTCATTCTCCTCTTCCCCGCTCTTGCTTGTCGAACTCTCCTGTGCCTTCCTTCTCTCCAGAGGTGGTAGGTCCCAGTACATGAAGACCACCACCAGCTGAAGGAGAATCCACAGTAGGCACATGAACAACTGCAGGGGGCGGAAGAAGAGTGTTACAGCTTTTCTTTGTTGGGGAAAAGAATATGTCCCAAAGGTCAAATTGCCATATTTTGGTTCTTACCCCAGGTGCAGTGTATTTATTAACCACAAAAGGGCCCATGTGGAAATCACACAGCCTCAGGAAGATGTTAAATGCTGGACCTGTATCAACCACAGAGTTAAAACATGCATTTTAACTATATGTAAAACCTTCAAATGAATCATTCTACATAGTCTGGGTAAAGAGCAAATAAATCTCAAGAGGAACTACAATCAAACAGCCTATTTGTTTGATTCATCATGTGTAGTTGCCCATGACCTTTCATTTAACAGATGTGCCATGAACAATAATTATGTGAAATGTGTCAGGAGGCTAGATGGCCAGTAATCTCTGCCCACTCAAATCTGGAAAGCTGTTGGAATCTTGTGATATTTTCCATGTAAAGAATACAAATACAAGCCATTACAATTCATAACATTCAAATCAAATGATCAGCAGGCAGTCTCTGGTGTTTGCCATCAGAGAGCAGAGGAGCACTGACCAATCAGAAGGCCAGCTTGTCGACATGCCATAACAGCAGCAAATACTGTAGCACGGTCCTCTGGAGCAGTGCTTCGGGTCAGGAAGCCAAAGATAGATGAGCCAGCACCCGTGCCAATGCCTGAAGAAAATACATATTTCATTAGAAAATATCAGCATTAAAACATTGAGATTGAAACTTGGAGCTCTGCGTCCTGGTCGGAAAGGATAAACATCGTCATTACATGATGTAAACTTGTATGTTTTCAGATGAGAGTACTTCATCTTGCCAAGCTATGCGGTTTGCTGTATTCTACAGGCATCCAATCTACTAAATGGATTTCCAGTCCCAGTATTTCTTTGCACATACTCACCCGCTACCAATCTGCTTGACAGTAAGAGCCACTTGGAGTAGCCCATGAAATACATGAAATTACCTGGAGAGTGAAAAGGAGTAGAAAAATAAGGTTGATGGTTCATATGCATGACATTTAAAATGGGCACTTCAAATGGACCTCGTGTACATGCTTTGCTTGGAACTCTGAAGGCAACACCACCAGGCTAAACTGAGTGGTGATGTAAATAAAGAAAATATGAGTGACTCACCAACTATCTCAAAAACATTGGCAAACAAGATGATCTTCTTGGTTGTTCGTGTACTGTCAGACAAGTGGCCAAACAGCGGCCCTGACAGGAGGCCACTTAAGCTGAATGCGGACAGGGCCAAACCCAGGAAGTAAGGTGCTGCATCTAAAGTCTGCAAGTACTTCCATATTGTGGGCAATATCACAGCTGGGGAGACAGATGTGAGGGGAATTAGTCTCAAGTTTATTGTTATTATTCAAAAACAACTAACATATATTATGATCTGTAAATATAATCCATCTATCTATCTATCTATCTATCTATCCATCTATCTATCTATTAATATGTATTAGCTAAAGGCTTTGAAATACTCTTATTGAAATGAAAAAACTGGACTCAAAACACCTTATGTGTCTTGGGCCATAACTGGAATACACAACACATATAATGTGAACATTGTCTATTGTAAAGCTGTTGAATTTAACCCAGAATCACTGGCTTAAATGGAGGTGGATTCAGATTCTGAGTCAGTCTTCCCTTCTATGGAGCCATGCAGACTCTTTGGAAATATCCCAACCACACTGTACCTCTGTTGGACTACCTACAAGTGAGCAAAATCACAGAGCATCACATCAAAGATCCATTACCATGGCATCTCACCTTACTGCAACCACTGCGACTCCCCTGAGCACTTCAGGTGGTGCAATATCACTAATAAATCATCTCACTATCATTGCACACGTATTTTCCGTGATAACCATAAATTCATGATTAACTTTTTACCTTCCATCAAAATGTGTATGTTTAACTATTAATGCTTTAGTGTTGTGTTGCATGCAGTTTTGACTTAAGATCTAGAAGCAAGCTAAGATGAGTGTGAAACAAGGCCTGTCTGAAATGTTTGCCATGTCAGTGCTAGCAATAATGAAAGAGCCACCGCAAGAATACACTACAAAGGTTAACTCTGGCTGCAGTTGTAGCTCTCTCTCCCTGTCAGTGCTTCCAGCCTATTTATCACATAGACAAAGGGTAGTGCTGACCCAATACAATCCAAATTCAATTTCTGGGTCAGAAGACACACAATAAAGCATGTTCTCAGCAAATTCCTGAGTTAATAAATAATTGCTCAAATTTTCTTGTCATCTGGAGGAATGCCATGGTTGCATCACCCTGACTGAGACACTTGTATGTGGGAGTGATGAACCTACTTGTCATGCGCATGGACTCTTGCTTCTTTGTCACATGTTTTAGGACATTTTATCTACAGTGAGCAAGCAGAAAATTATAGAAACCCCCATGTAGATTTGTTGTATTTGTTGTATTAAATTGCATTACAGCACACTGTAATGCAATTTAATACAACAGTGCTGTAACCAATTTTGTATGCATCTTTCTGAACCTTACTTACAGTGTAAGACAAGGGCTGGCATTAACTAGAGTGTGGTTAGTGGTGCTGCTCATTGAGATTGCTTTAACTTGTATGGTGTTCCCATCACATGTGTTCATAAATACAGTGGGCTCCAAAAGTCTAAGCCCACTTTCCCATGCAAGTGAATGGGAAAGTGGTCTCAGACATTTCGACCCCACTGTAAGTGCAAATGATTGTTAAACACCTTTCAAAATAAAGCACCAAAATGTTCAGTGAATAAAGTCAAACACACAACAAATAAAGCTGTAGTCACAACAAAAACTGAAAGTTTGAGCTTTAGGTAGAATTTTTGGCATAATTATTTTGTCTTGTTTTTTTTTTTAACGTATTGAGAACATAATTGTAATCATGGCTCAAGTAAAATTTGAGTAAACTAGGCCTGATGTGCTGACTAAGACTAAAGTTTCGGTTAAATGTTAACCATTCTAGAGCATGAATCAGGTGAGAAGACGGGGCTCATATTTATGGGTTTTAACAACCTGAAAAAAACAATCAACAGAAAAATTCTTTTAAGGGTGAAGCTGCAAGGGGGGGAGTTTTGACTCACTTCTGTACTTAGTAAATCTAAGTATTCTTTCCCAGATAGGCTCATGTGTGTTCAAAACACCTCTTCAGACATGAAGAAAAAAAAAAGATGAGCAGATCAAGTTGTCAAAAAACTAAGTTATAGTACTGTCTGCTCCATAGTCCCAAAGTGTGACAGTGAACAATAAAGTTCACTCTACATGGCATTTAACACTCCTACATTACTAATCAAAATATATGACTGCCTTTGTCTACAATAACTTGACACATGTGATGAAATATGACTACCTTGTTATCAGATGCATTAATGCATTTAGATGTCCATGGACCTGCCACAATAACATCCCAAAAACACATCTTACCATATTCCACGCCGCTAAGAAGAAAAATGAGCCCAATGGTGAAGAATGTCAGCTTCCTTTTTCGTCGATTATCCATCGTATTTGTCTGCTATAACCTTTCTATACTTCGACTGTCCACGTTCATTCTTCTTCAAGATACATTTTAATTCTTGTCTCTCTACAAAAAACCGCATCTGACATAATCCTGAGTGCGATGCTTCCAATTACAGCCGACAGCAAGGGAATGCTACCAAGCCTGTCAGCTCCCAGTAGGAAAAACGCTTAAAAAAGAGACACATATTGTTTTACATGTCCTAACAAATGCACTGCGACGGTTTCAGTTCGTGAGGTGTCGCAAACTCTTTCAGCAGGTTAAACTTGAGAATGCAGCCCTGCAAACATTGCACAAGCAAACGCACCCGGGACGCTCCTGCGCATATAAATCCAAACTACATCTACCTACATCACTTCCGGTTGTCTCAACATAGCAAACACCTTGGCCGAGCCCCAAGAACTGAACCCAGTGCTCCATGTGACTATTGCGTGTGCTGTGATTCAGTAATAATGAAATTTAGACAAAACAAGAGCGCCTGTGATTAATTATTTTTGAACACGTTTAATTTGATTTTCACAATAAAATGAATGAAAATTATAAAAAAGTAAAAAAAAAAAAAAAGGTCAAGCACGTTCTAAAACCTAAAGAAAGACATTAACACATGTTCATATACAATAAATAAACACAATAATAAAAAAAAGGCCTACCGCATTATTATAAACTGCACAAGGTGTTACACTGAAAAAGGTAGACTTGTCACCAGGTAGACATGTCTGCATCCCATGATGGTGAAATTGGTGTTTCTGTGGCTTTCCACCCTAAAATAACTAATTTGATTAAAACACTGAATGCTTTTAACTGTTTGGACATGAAATTTATTAAATTTCAAGTCACTAATCATTAGAACAGTCGGCTACAGAATCTACAGCTGCATGACTGAAATATTGCTATTGACTTTCAAAAGCATGCAGTATACCACCAAACACCAAGCATCACTATTAGGAATAAAACCTGCCTGAGTTCTTCATGGCATGGATTCCACAAAATGTTGGACACCTTCCTTTGAGATTCTGGTCCATGCTGACATGATTGCATCACATAATTTCTGCAGATTGTCAGCTGCACAGATGTGGATACTGGACTCAGGTCTGGTGACTACAAAGATCAATTAAGTACACTGAACTCATTGTCATGTTCATGAAACTAGTTTGAGACGGCTTTTGTTTTTTTTTCCACACGGTGCATTATTATGCTGGAAGTAGCCATTAGAAGATGGTAAATTGTGATTCGTACTAAGAAGTAAGAGGCCTTAAGAAAGAAAACACTCCCCAAACCACCACCATCAGCTTTGAATGTTGACACAAGACAGTTTGGGTCCATGGATTCATGTTGTTGCCAAATTCTGACCATGCCTTTCTGTCAACTCCAACTATTCTGGCCACTCCCATCTGACGTCTCTCCTCAACAAGGCGTTTCCGACCGCAGAACTGCTGCTCACTGTCTTTGGTGTTTTGCCCCATTCTGAGAAAACTCTGGAGTAAACTCTTGCATGTGACAATCCCAGGGGATCAGCAGTTTCAGAAATACTCAAAACAGCTGATTTGGAACCAACAATCATGCCACATTAGAGGTCACTGAGATCACCCCCCCCAATTTCTGATGTTTAATGTGAACATTAACTGAAGCTCCTTGCCTGTACCTGCATGATTTTATGCATTGCACAGCTGCCACATGATTGGGTGATTAGATAATTGCATGAATAAGCAGGTGTACAGGTGTTGTATATTGTTTAAGAATTTCTTTCTTAAACAATATACATTACTGTAGTTTTTTTTTTAAGGCTACACACTCACTCTACAGCATCACTACATTCAGATGTTTCTTTAAATCTTTTCAAGTACATATCAGGAGTTGTGTGAGTTATTGGCAGTGTTACTCCCCATCCTGTGACATCCATTACCACTGACATTGAGGAGCCTGTGTTGTACACAAACGATGCCTCTTCACCCTTAATTCAATTTTCTGTCTCCCAAGAGTCCACATTTTAGTTTGCCTCAAATCACGCAAATATAGAACAGTAACCTATGGCATCCCGGATAATAACTTCCCATCTGTGAGCTGGGAGCAAAATAATTTAATTTCCTAAAATACTTGTCAGTGCATCAAGTCAACATCTTAAGTTCAAATGTTTTCAGCATTAAGAGGCTGTTTGGTCTGGAAATTTTTCAAGAATGCAAAGCATTAAAAAACAGATTTAGATAAAACAAAAGAGAAGTGATTAAAACCAAATAAGGTAGCAGCTACTCGAGTCCTAAAACAATGATTTCAAAGCTGCTTTTCACTGGAAGCAGCACCTTGCATATAACATTCCTGTTACTCTGTATAGACTGTCCTCATGGTGAACACTTCTCATTGGAATTTTAATAAAGGGGCAGCTGTGGCTCAGGAGGTAGAGTGGATCGTCCATTAATGAGAGGGGCGGTGGGGTCCTTGGGCAAGATTCTTAACCCAAAACTGCCCCTGATGGTTTGTCCCAATATAAGTGCAGTCCATTTACCATTTAATTACTACCCATAGTCCCTTACATGGGAACCTGTTTCTGGAAAGAGATGCTGTCCACTGTGCCATTGTTTTAAATATAAAATAAAGCAGTGTGTAGCCAATCTAAATCCCTATGGACTTCGAGTTGAGGCTGAGAACTTAAGAACTAACTTAGAAACAACAATTAAAAGGTATTACATTTTTGTTTGTGTAGCACTATAAAAGAGAAGTATCTTCTATCTTCATAAAGCATTTCTGGCCTTCGGAGTTGTATATCAGTACTTCATTGATTTTAGGGATACAAGTAAAAACATTGTATTAATTTAAGAATAAATATAAATTTGATGTATATTGTATATCCATTAGATTGTTTCCAAAGACCACTACCCTGTGAGCTACATGGCCCAGTAAGCACACCTTCTTGAAGAAACCTTTGCCTGCCCTCTTTATTAGAGCACACAACTTGCCTGCAGTCTAGATATTGAGAAAAAGTCTTACAGATGAACTTGTAAAAAAAAAACAAAATTCAACATGTTTGAAAGATCGCTTCAGCAGCTGCTGAGGTATAGGAAGAAAACCTCAAGGAAAAAATATGCCAAGACAAAAAATAATATATGATCCAAGATGACCAACAACTGACATCAAAGAATCCTTTTGTATAAAAGAAATCTTTATTTACAGTTTGCCAGCAGATGGAAGCTGCAGTACTTTTTAAGTGTCACAGTCTTTAGTCTGTAGTCCATCTTCATGGAGGAAACGTATAAGAATAAAAAAACAAAATATATTTTCTACAGCCTCCATGTGTTCTGTCTGTGAGCTGCTCTTAGAGATGGCCTGTGCTCCAGACTTGGGAATATAAATGTTTTCAGTTCGCAGCTCAGTTAGACTTTAAGGTTGATTGTGGCATTGGAAGAACCAGGGAAAGTGGGTGAGCACAGTTGGGTTTTAAAAGGCCAGTTTCTTCATGAGGAGGTAAACCCTGGAGTCCACCTCAAAGCCGTGAAGGTTGTTGGCATCTCCCTGCAGCCTCATGAGGAGGCCACCATAAGACACATAGGCAGAGCTGAAAGAAGGAACAGGTCCATGGATTAAAACTAATAAATGATAGATTATAACATTTTTCAAACACAATCCCCATCTGATGTAAATGTTATTGTCTCAACAGATTCTAGGCACATGCATTCCCTCTTCACTGTAATGACTTTCTGTTAATAGTTAATCATAGGATAATAATGATAATTTACTTACAAAGCACGTATAGTGCTTTCTTCAGGCAAAGTAAAATATGGTTAGTTACCTCAGTTAAATTTATCATTATATTTGAAAATGGAGGCTGCAAAAGCAGTCAGTTCTGCTTTTTGAATTTATGTTAGTGAAAAACTACTAGAATTCAACTATTGGCTTACACAATTTCCAGATGTTACTTTTTCATAAAATAAAAATGGCAGGTAAATTATCACATAAATGCTAAATTCATTACCAGTCCATGCCAATTGTTATTGCAATTATACTAATGGCATTCTTGGCTAAGTCACTGTATTAACACATATACTATAACATCACTCACAGGCGCGTGGCTGCTTCTGTTGAGGTCTCATCACCTTCAATCTTGTAAACTTTCCCGTACATCACATAATCAAATTGGTCCGCTCTGGAAATTTAAACAAAGTGAAATGAGAGCACAAATCTAAACTAGCAAAAAACACTCAAGACAGTCATACTAAGAAGGATAAATGTTATTACATCATTTAATAAAAATGTTCACCAAACAGCATGTGTTGGTAATATTACATGTGTCAATATATTAAAAGAGCAAATGTCGTACCTAGACGGCCGGTCATCTTGAGGATTATACTCTCCATCATCTGGGGTTCCATCTTCATATAACGTACTGGCAATAACCAGTCTGAACTTGTCACCTTGATGAAATGCACGCATAAGACCACACTGAGTTTATCATGTCATTGGACTATTGGGACACTTTGGTTTAGTGATGAGTTTTTGATGCATGGTTCAATGTGCCGGTATTTCAAGATTCACTGATCTCTACAGTTCAGTTGATTTCCTTTGGTTGGAAGTAGAGAAGAATATTACACAACTCTGCTAAATGTGTGACAGATTTTGCGGGAGCCAGTGAGTATACCCAAAACACTTTGCTAGAGGAGGGCTTTACTTTTAAAAAGTGCAAATTTATTCAGATGAAGTATGAAAATTAAATAATGTAGCCACATGTTCTCATAATAGAGTATACTGTCAAATTGTGATTATGTTATCAACAAAATCAACAAATTAATGACTTCCAATCTTTAACTTAAAACTAAGCAAAGGACAAAAAGGTTACTTTCTTACCAAGATCAACAGGATAGATCTGTATGTTCACATCCAGGATGAGGTCCATCTTGAAAGATTCACTTTCACAATGTAGACGAGACACTGCAACAAATTATCACATCCCTTTTACCTCTGTTTTGATTTTCACTAACACTAAGAAACATCTGGGTCTTTAGTTTGATAGATGCTTTATTCATGATTTTTGAGATTTTTTTAAAGAGTAAGGTGCATGATGATTGATTATCTGCAGAATTTTCCAATACATTCATAGAGAACAGAGACTACTTCAATATACAAGCATATGGCTGTTGACTGGTATTTATAAACTTAATTTCCCAACTCCTTCAGCCTTCTTTAATAAAGACATTTCACACACCTCTGTCAAACTTCTTGCCATCTGGATCAATGTCTTTTACATCAAAGATATCCTCAAACAGAATTCCAGCCATCTCTGTTCTGGTCTATGACCTTGGAAAGGAATAAGAGAAATTATTCAGTTAAGTTTCTTTAAAAGGAAAAGAAAAGAAAGAGCAGAGCAGAGACAAATAAATTAGTGTTCATGTTTTAAATGCATTTTCTGGGTGTTTATGATTTGAGGCATTGCGGTGCTTGAACCTGCTCAATATAAGACAACCTGTAAAAATGACCTTAAACAAGTTACACCTTATTACTTCAAACAAGATGCTGCGATGAAGAATCACCAATAATGGGATTTTCACTACAACTGTATTTCAGCTACAATACATTATAGGCTTTAAGTGAATCCCTAGACCACACATTGCCAGCTGCTTTACTAACACTAGACACGTTTGTCACAACCTTTATCCTTTACTTAGTTATGAATGTGTAACTGAAAAAGTTGTTGGCTACTAATATACACTTACTCAACATTAAACTAACAAGGTTGCTGTCAGGCATAATCGGAG
Source organism: Seriola lalandi dorsalis (assembly GCF_002814215.2). NCBI lineage: Eukaryota > Metazoa > Chordata > Actinopteri > Carangiformes > Carangidae > Seriola > Seriola lalandi. The sequence continues at coordinate 342,823 of NW_019524532.1, read as the reverse complement.
TTTTAGCCAAAGTTATAATATCCTCCTTCATAGTTACAACGTTAACTACAACTTCAGCAGCGTATCCTGTTCGGGCTAGCTGTTAGCGTTAGCATGCTGTGTACATAATTCCCCCCAAGCTTACCTCAAATAAGATGGAACTCTTATATTATATTATTCCGTGCACACTTTAATGTCGTAGTCAATCGATTTCCCTCTATGGTTGTGTGCTAGAAATCTAATTTGAGTAACACTTCATTCATTACTATGTGAAACAGACTGTACCGCGCAAGAACAATGTGCGCGACCTTTGACACGCAAACTGCTTCCGGTTGAAAATACGACCTCATTGCTAGTAATGCTAACAATATTGATATTCTAAATAGATGTGAATATTGTTATTATATATGCCAGATAAAAATATGCAATATAGTTTAAAAAAAAAAAGTAAACGTTAACTTACGTTATAACTATCCATCTATCGTTACTGAACACCGGACATTATTGTAGTTTACACTTTGAAACTAGGGATATTTTACTCAGGAGTCCGCGCAGTAATAACCACATTTTAGATAAATAAGAAACAAGCAGAACACTTCGTCGTAGAACCATACAATGTGTATAAAAGGGTTTTAATGAAACGACATGCTTTCCCAAAGCATGTACAGTGTTACGACACTTACCTCAACTTTCCAGCATGCGTTCTCCAACCATTTGGTTGCTAGGTGTTTTAGCGTCCTCTGTGTGTACGGTTGCTAGCTAATGGTTAGCTGACTAGCATTAAGTGCAAATGAAGCCCATAAGCCTTGCCAAAAATGGATTGTACAGGTTTCCGTTACGGATGAACATGGTGCAAGCGACATAAGCCTTCATCAACAAGTAAGTGATGTATGATTATGTTGAGGATGATGTTGCTGTCCACCCTCGACGTCAGATAATGTAACTGATTAGCTTGTCAGCAAGTAGCTACTAGCTTGCCAAATGTTTTCTTACTCAATTTGGCTGTTGAAGATAATGTTAAAATTCGAAAGCAGAGCAAATCTGACTTCTGTGTTTAAGCTGTAGCTGTAGGATGTGTGTGTGATTTGTTTAAAAATATTACTAAAACCTTTGTATTGCAGCTTTACCTGAGTTTTAGACTGAGACACAAAGACTCTTAAAGTAGTTGCATCTTATTAAAACAAAAGGGCTTAGCAATGAACTTCTTTGTGTGGTATCATATGATTATTAATAGTGCAATGTGCGGTCATGTCCTTGCAGGCTCTGCAGAATACTCACTGGATGAGACTTAATGAGTGCAGAGGTGTTTGCTGTTTGTAGGTGTTTTGAAAGTTTTGGGCACTCACATGAGTTCCAGGGAGGCAGCCAAGATGGGTGACATCTTGGCAACTGAAGCAGATCTTCTTGGGATGATTAAGGAGGTAACACATTCAAATTTAAAAAAAAAAAAAAAAAAGAAAGAAAGATGCACAACTTTTATTCAAGAAACCATTATGGATATAGCATGATATTATAGAGAGAGAGAAGAGTTGTGCAGCTTGTTTAATTTTGATGACTTGAAGTCACAGCTCCATTCTGCAGTGGAGTTAATGCCACCTGTGCTTGTTTTGTGTCTTTTGTAGTACCTTAAGTTTGAGGAATTTGAAGAAACAGTGCACAGTTTCGACAAGGAGTGCAAAAGCAAAGGCAAGCTTGTCTCAAAGCCTCAAGGAAGTACTTTCAGAGACTCAAAGACTCGTGTCATTCAGGTAAATGATACAATTCTTATAACTTGATGCTCTGCAGGTTGGTTGATTATTTTTAGAGGTGGCAACTAGGAATGAAAGGAAGAGTGGTGAAAAGCAGAAATTTGCCCACACACTGCTAATTATTAATATGCAGTTGTTACAGCCTGAGAAATATTATCCTATGTTTTTTTTTACTTTTATGAAACTCAGTAGCTTGCCTCATGGAGTAGTCCCTAACAACTGAATTGGATGTTTCAGAGTACAGAGAGTTGAGACTGGCAAACTCACTTGTTTTAAAACATATTTATCAATCAATTATCATTATGTCGTATGTAAATAATGTTATTGTAAAAACTAATAAATTGTTGCATTTCCCAACCCATGCTTCTTTATCTGTGATTTTTCTAGAAAGACCTCCTTAGCTCTTTTGACGATGGAGATCACAAGGTATTCTTTGAACTGTGGGTAGAGAATATTCCATCTGAGGTAAAAGACACAGATGCAGAAGCCCAGAGCCTGGAGTTCTACCTTTACATCCATTTCACCATCTACCCACTGAGGAGGCACCCTGGTAGACATGTATGTAGATCATACTTTTTTTGTTTCGTTTTTTTTATAAACTCTCATTTAACAAGAGCATTCATTTTTTATGAGAGCATCTGCAAAGAAATCTAACTGTGCCGTAAAACTAAATATCATTATGTGCTATTTTGCAAAATGTCCACTAAGCTGCACTACAGGCTTTTCTCAGTGACCTCTTGATAAGGCTGTTGCACCATACAAATAGTCATCTGTCTGTAATATGCCTTTCATTATGTAGGTCATTGCAGTTTATATATTTATATGAATGCAATGTTTTGTTTGGTTGGTTTACTTTTTAAAGACAGATGCTTTTTTTTTTAGTTTTTGTTGATGGTAGAGAAAGAATCATGTAACTGAAGAGAATGTGTCTATTCAGCAGAGGAAGTGTTTTAATAATGTAATGAGCAACCTGAAATAAATCAATTCATTTGAGTACCTGAATCTGTCTTCAGGACAGAGCTGAGTTTGAAGAGAGGATTTCACACTTCAAGCAGTACCTGGAGACTCGAGGAGCAGCACTAAGCCAGACCACAGAGTTCCTGCCTTACTATGCCTTGCCTTTCGTTCCCAACCCCACTGTCCACCCCTCCTTCAAAGATCTTTTCCAGGTGCTCGGCTGATTATGGAACATTATCCAGTTGGTCATTGTCAACTAGTTGTTACACATGCAACATTATTACTCAGTGTCACCTTCAGAATGAACATAACCACATTCTCTTCCAACCTATATAATGGTATATTTAGGATTCCTGGATACCACATTTGAAGGCTAAGCTGGAACAGTTTCTGTCAGTGACACTGAAGCCGTCCAACAGCCCACGGCTGCTGAATTTATATGTATCCTTTATCATGGCACCCTCTCATATCTTTCTGATCAGAGTACAGATGAGTCACTTTATATTTCTGTTTTGAGATCAAGTGATGACATACGGTCTATGTTTTACTGTCTTTGCTGCTTTCAGTGGCGTGAGATGAATATGCAAATTATGCAAATTTAATAGTGTCAGAACCTGTCTGTATTACAAATGACACAACCTGCCACCAACGCAAAATAGTAACAGTGAAAAACAATTTGTTTAATCCATGAAATGCTCAGTCCAACACTGCCATTGAATTGGTTCATTGGCAGTGGTGTCCTACTAAACTGCCAGTTCTTAACTCTCGAGAACTACATGCAGCACCTGGCAGTTCTCACAGATGTGGCTCACTAAGCAACATTAATTAAAAGTTGTGTCGACTGAACAAAGGGCACAAAGGTCTTTAGAAAGTGGCTTTAAATAATAAATCAGCTGGTGGGGAAAACACAACAAAATCTTGGGGGAAATAACTTGGAGCTTTTAACACAGGCTAAGCACAGAGTGGTTTCCATTCCTTCTCCTGGTTGAGCTGGACATTTAAATCTCAAATAAAAAGCCTTTCTGTAGGTGACTAAAGAATTCGTTAAAAGCCGTACTGTTGCCCAGATCTGGTCATTTCGTATCCTACAACCAAATCCTGTCTTGTTTTGCATTTATAAATGCATGCTATGTTTGAGCATGTCACGACCTAATGTGACACTAACTCACGCTTAGCCCTTCAGAGTAGAAGGGCAAGTGAAGGATAACAAAAATTGTTGTTTTTACTGGAAACCCAGTGGATCGACTTTCCTCCTTTCACATTCATGAAACTAAACACTGTCCCTACTGGCCAATGATCAAAGCATAGACATTTAACATGGCAACTATTATCTTGAGGGCTGACCAAGGAAAATCAAATTTGTTATCTAGCATTCTTAATCTTTCAATGTGCCAACACTTTAACAGGCAGCAACATACTGACAGGTGAAATTAACTGTGGGTTGACTTTTGTAAACTAGGCCTATCCCTCCTTTAAAACAAACAAGTATTGAACACTTATATCGCTTCAGTCAGTCAACCGATTTAGCTTAATTCTAAACAAATGGTTTCTGTGATGATTTTGCCCACTTCAAGCAGGATACACATACTGTGTGTTTGTCTTATGTCACGTCAAACTTAAGCAAGACATTTACATAATCTTATACTGTGTGTCTGTAGCTGTCGGTGTATTCAATTGAGTTTCAGTGTGTAATCGTTAACAGACGTCATGCAGAAGGAGGGTGGAAGGAGCACTAAAGGTACATTTATCCCTCTTCAATAGTCTACTTTTTGCAGTGTATTGCAATCATTATATCTGCCCTTCCATCATATTATGTCTATCGTGAAAATACAGAAACCACAGCAACTTATGTTTGTCAGTGCGAGTTACTGCTAGTTACTCTTTTGGTTGTCATTGAACTCTCAAATCCATATTCTGTAAAGGACCAAAAGCTCCTCACTCTTTGAAATCCTCAGATCACACTTAACAGGGGTGGACCTTATTATGCAGCTTTCATTACATACATCACTAGATAATTGGTATCATTCATATTTCTAATTTGTTAACTAATTTTTCTGTAATAAAACTGAAAATTTCTTGTGAGTAAATTGCAAGTCAGTGTTGCACGTGGTTGCAGATAGAGGTTAATAATTACTCAGTGCTCTCTTATAGACAACTGACTAATATTGACTAACATAAACATCCATCCATTCATTTTTGTTTGAATTTTCAAATGAAACATTTCATATTTTATGACAAACACTTTAACCTTATGTTACACAGGAATGTCCCTCATGCTGTGAATATAGTGTATTTCTTTGTGTCTGTTTTCTGCAACCTTTGTCTATGTGTGTGTGACTGTGCAGAGGCCATGCAGCAGCTGCAGCTCCAACTGGTTGAATCAGACCGACGCATCGGCAGCTGCGTTCGGAAATTCAACAAGATGCAGGCCGACTACCACAACTTGATTGGAATCACTGCTGAGCTGGTCGACTCTTTGGAAGCCACTGTCAGCGGAAAAATGGTAGGTCAGCTTGACTGTGGGGCAAACAAACACACACATTCTAACACACAAGCTACAGGCACAAACTACACAGAGATGGGCACAAGGTAACACACACAAAAAGACACACACACTAACACAAATGAGCTAATGAGTGGTACACACACACAAACACTAAACGGACACATAAAGGCTTTAATTAGGTTCTTTCTCACATATGCAGTATGTATACACACATGGTTGTTAATATACTCTGTATGGAAACATTTTTTATACACATTCTGTATTTACATGACACAGCTGTTAAACAGGGAGACAAAAATGGAAAGCTTGCTCTTCTTCCCTCTACCCACAAAGCTCAAGGGGCATGCTGTGTGTTTGCAGATCTCCCCTGAGTACCTGCAGAGTGTGTGTGTTCGCCTGTTCAGCAGCCAGATGAGGCAGAGCGTGGTACAGAGCACCGACTTCACCAGACCTGGCACTGTGAGTGAGAGCACACAGCCTCCTCTCTTCTTCCTCCTTCTCTCCTCACACCTTACTGGTTCAGGAATAAAAAACACAAGGCCTCAAGGCACAATGCTTTTAGTAAAAGCATGGAAAATGTCAAGTCGGGAGGAGTGCTGATAGGAGTCACAGTCTTCCACCTAAATACAAGCAGGGAAAACTGCTCTCAGAACATTATGTCACAGATACTGGTCAAGTCGACGTTGTGTTAGAAAAGGAATTTCAAAAGATATTTTAAAAAGGTGTGTTTATCTGCCACAAAGTACCGCTTTGTCCACTGTGCAGCCAGCTTTAAGCCATGTAATAATCCCTCAGTTTGTATCCTGGAAAAAGTCAACTGGATCCTGGTTGAGTACAGTTGTTTGGAAGGGTTGTTGGAAAGTTAGATACACATGGCACAACTCTGAATAGTGGAAACGAACAATTCCAAACACCACAAAATCTGAAGTTCATCAACCACTTTTTAAATCTACCTTATTATAATTGTTAGAATAAAAATTATCCTTATGGTTGATTGCATCATAAATTAAGCAGCAAATAGCTGGTGAAACATATCTTATCTAACTTATCCTTGTTGTCATTTTTTGATAGCTGTTACAGTGTGGCTCCATGACACAGATACATTAAAAAAACTGGAGAATTACTCAAAACTCTGATACCTCGACAATCTCGCTTACTATCAGTAGCATTCATTGTGTTGAACTCTGGCTTGTGAAATCTGGTTTCTTTCTGTTTTGAACTGAACAACTTCTTTCTGTGTGTTTGTGTTTTTGTGTGTGTGATGCTTTTGTCCACAAAGGGATATTACTCTATGAGTCCCTATGATGATGGCTATGTAAGTTTCATATGTTTTCAAGTTTACTTCATGTCACCGCTCACGTCCTCACCTCTCATCTTGCTTGCAACTCGCCGTGTCTCCTCTACCTTCTCCTCTCCTTGTCTTTATGTCTGCCTCCCATTTCTTTACTAGTTATACATTTCTTGGCCTGCCTTTGTACCCAGTCTATACCCCCTGCCATTTTCCTACTAGATTGTCCTAGTTTAAAGTTTGGCCTTGTTTATAGTAAGAATGACCCCTTTTGTCAGGCTACTTGTTCAGCCAAACAAGAGCTTCTCTTTCAGGATGCGCCTCATCATTAAATTCACTTGTTCCCAAAGACTACAGTCATTGTTCCTCATTTCAACTCTGCTTATCGGCTGTCAGTCTTCTTTTTTAAGGTAAACGCTGTCAGTTTCAGTTTTCTCCCCTTACTATTTGTTTAACGTTACAGTTTGTGAAAGAATTTGGACAGATGCTGTGACAGGACAAGAATGGCCAACACAAGGTGCTTTGATGTAAAAGCCCTTCTCTCACGCCCAGGTTGTCAGACAGGGTGGATCAAGTTACAGTCATTTGAAAAGACATAACCAGAACACTTTATTTAATTGTGATGGTTCTTAAAACCATTAATAGCAGGCACTCAGGTTAAACATATAATATAATAATGTTAATTTAAATAATTTCCATGGAATTTCAGAACAGGACTTTAACTGTTGTATGAGAAAAAGCTGTGAACGAGAACAGAATGAACAGCCACAGCATTTGCTTAGCAGCGTTTAGTAGTTAATATTAATTTCCCACTGATTGTCAGGAGCTTGTGGACAATGGTCAATATTCCTGATAACCTGGATTAAAAGCATTTTGTTTCAGTTGTGGCTGAGAGCTGAGTCAGGACCATGTTTGTCCTCACATAGGCAAGAATCTGTTCCACTTATCGCAACATAACACCATAATTGACTATAATTATCAGACTCTTTCTGCCTTCATATTATTGAAATGGCTGTCACGGACGTTTTTCTTTTTTTTCTACTCTGCTATGGTTTAGCTTGCTGAAAGGATAAAACCTGGATGTGACCAAGGAGCAGAGCCGTCTACTTAGACAATAATATCAACAATAGATGGCCTTCAGTTGTCCCCAGTGTCACAAAGGAGTAAATAGTGAGAAGGCACACTAAAAATGTGAAGAGAGTAAGGGCACCTCTTATGTAAACTGTGCATTGTCAGAGAATTCAGGTCAAGCCGTTGCTTTGTGTAGGTGGCCAGCTGAAATCTGAGCGCAAATGTGACCTTAAAATCAAAGTTTTACTGAAAATGGGAGAATTTTGCTGTGCAGTTTTTTACGTCCTTCTGACGTTGTTGCAAAAAAATGATTGAGTTTGAACCCACTCTTTCTATATTCTCCTATTATAAAGCTGCTGTAGAGACTGAGAATACTCGCTGTCCATAATATATACTGCATGTGTGATGAACCTAAGTTGGATGCCATTCTTAATCAGGCCTTAGATCAGTGTCAAATGTCTCAGGGAAACGTTTCCCCATGTCCTTCAGCTTTCGTCAGGGCAGCTGAAATGTTTAGACAGAAAGGAATTTGGGGAAGAATCTTGGTTTCAATGTTCTCCCCCACTTCTGTATTACCTACTGCACACCAAAGCAAAAATGTGGCTACACCACCTGATACCTTAGACGTCACGGACCGCTCCCCTGACCTTACGCTGCTCCCTCTAAACCAACCACCCAGGCTTCAGATTCGATGTCAAGTCTTAAAATCCCCTTTCAATACTGAAAAACAGTAGTAATTAGTTTTCCTTAACATACACACCCACCACTATACTATACTGTTCAGAAGCCTCTGTTTCCTTTTTCCTCAAATAACTACATACAGGCCGAGAGTACAAGTGAACTGAGGTGTGAAAATGGATTTGGGGGGGCTGTTTCATACTAACCTGCCCTCTGTGATAGTTTAAAATTGTTGAAATATCTCCTATTTGTCACTGACTGCATGGGCAATGTTGCCAAACAGCACTATACTGTATGTCCGGGGATTCAGCATGTACAACAAGCATGATGTATGCATGTCCAAAAAAATACTAATGACTTATTAGTAGGTAACTTGGTTGTTTTTAGATGGAGAACATTACTGGGTAAATATGGCAGCCAGAGAGACACAACGATGGAATGTGACAGAATTAGTTTGAACAGTCGCTTGGGTTATGTTTTCCACACTTTAAAATAGAAATGTGATAAATGTGGTCTGAAATAATCAAATTCTGATATATATATATATATATATACTGCTTCTCTTTGTCTTCTTTCTCGATTTTGCTCTCTCTTGTAGGCCTCCTCTATGCTACGAGCATCCATTGCACCACAGTAAGTGTTAAATTTGACTGTGCTTTTTGCTGGTCAGGGTTTGATGAGTGCCTTGACAAAACATGGCTGACATGTCTCTTTGATTAATCTCCAGGAGATCCAAGGAGGTGCCAATGCTGCCCTCACTGGACTATGAGAAGCTGAAGAAAGACCTGGTTGAAGGCTCAGACAGACTCACGTCCCTGCTGCTTCAGGCACTGCGCTGGGTGAGTTGATTCATAATCCTATTCCTCTTATGTCAGGTGTCACATTTTGCACACATTCACAGTCATTTGTCTTTAATGTCTACAGCCACTGCATCTTGCCTTTTCCCACTCTCTTAAGGTTGTAGTCCATATTTTTTTGACTTTTGTCCTTGCAAGCGTGTTTTATTTTGTTTTGCTATCGAGTGCTAAACATTATTTGGGGCTGATTAAACTGTGGTTGTATGTTTATAGTAAAATATTAGGGTATTAATAATGATCTTGAAAGGGAAAAGTCATTACAGTCGTTGAAATCAAATCAATTCCCGATCCGTAGTGAAGCCTTCGTGAATCATTCCTGTTCTTCAGAGCTATACAGTATATTATTTATTTAGACTGTGCCCCTGGTAGTAATACGAGCCATCATGTTACAGGGAGGTCAGTGTAATATATAGTAGGTGTTAGATTTATATAATATTTTTAAGGCAGGCTAGCAAAGCAATCCATTACATAGCAGTCCAATATAGCTATGTTTTGCTCAAGGGCGCCTCATAAGTACAGCATTTTGTAAGTATGAAGGAGAGGAGAGTACTATTCACAGTCAGTTTGTATTATTTAGAGACTTCATTGTTGGGTCTGTTTCTCACGTTTTTTTAGAGACTGACTCGCTCACTCCCCGGTGAACAGAGAGACACCGTGCTTCAAGCCTATATCAGCAATGATCTGCTGGAACGCTACAGCACTAAACAGGTGGGACCTAGACCTTTTTATTGTAATCGCATTTTGTGCTGTTTTTCATATTGTTAATTGTAGTGCAGGTTTTCCGTCTAAATCATGGCCTCTGACATAAACTGAAAATGCCAGTGATTGATCTTCCATTGCCATGCAAACTCATGTGATCAGGGTCAACTTACTTATCTTTGAAAATAATTTTTAAGCAACAATATTTACATCATTGAAAGATTTTCTTATTATGTAGGTTATTTCCCCCACATTTCAAAGCCCAAACTATATTCCATGCAGTCATCAGAGCCAAAGTAAAAAATAACTTCTTGTCCACTGGCCACTCTGTATAATTAATCCCAAGGCACTGATTTCATGCACATCTGAGCTGGTGAATTGGCACCTTTGCTGGGTGCACACAGGTTTGTTTCTCACTATCAGCTTAATGTTACAATGTGGGTGAAGGTCATAGACAGGAGACAAACCAGACATAGCATCTCAGATATCATCCATATCCGTCTGGGATGCTGTCCAAATGACATGCTATCCCTTTATACTTTGATAAATATCTTTTAAGAATGGAAGAATGTAAATCCACCCACATGTGGCTGTTGTGTGATCATTATCACTGACCTGTCAATATGTACCACAAACATCAAAATGAGAGGTTTGGAGCTGGATGTATCCCCTAGGGACGCACTGTTTCTATTACGTCACAAAAATCTGTACAGAAATGTTTGCCATAAATTGTTTCATCAACCGGAGATCTTTTATACAATAAAATAATGTTAACAGAGTTCCACCATTTCAAATATTTGTTGTACTAACAATGCCTTAGCCATCATCATGTATTCTATGGTTAAGTCATCTATAGTTAGAGCCACTTGTACCTAATCATTGTCTTGGCAATTAATCCAAATTTCCAAAATGTTATCAATGTAAGTCTTTTCATCTGAGACTTTGTATGAAATGTTCCAGATTGAGTACCATTCTTGAGCAATTTCTCCTTTTATCTTAACAAAGGCGCAGAGTAAGAAACATTATATTCCAGATTTCACCTTCTCAAAAGGTTTTCAGAGGCCTTAGAATCTCTTTCTTACACGCTTTATTGTTGTTTTTTTTCTTCTTTTGTTTTCTTTTCAAATTCCCTTCACCTAGCCTTTAGCTGTGGGGCGCCATGTTAAAGATAATCCCTTTACAGAACAGTAAATGATCCTCACTTCACAGATGAGTTCTTTGTCCATGTACTTGCCACGGTGCTCCAAGCCACCTCTGAACAACACGTGGGTCATTTACTGTAGAGAGCCACAATAACAGTAGTAGGGTGTCAGTTTCTTGTAATCAAATCACAACCATAAATGTTCTGTGTTCAACAATAGCCAAAAGCGAAAATGACTTTTGAAAAGTGAGTTTACCCAATGCGATGGGTTTTACATCGCCGGGCCATCATGTCCCTTTTACGTTTGACCAGGCCAGCTCCATAAAGCTGTTTGGGTGGTTTCTTAAGCCATACCACTTGAACTAGAAGTAAAATATTAATAGAATGCTAGAATGCTTCATTCAAAGTTTCATTTTCATTTTTGTATAAAGTGACAAACTGTCCAGCAAAGGTACAATAAGGGTGCTGTTGGGTGTTCATAAAATACTAATGTTGTAAGACATTCTCTATATTCACTATATAAAAGGCACTGACTATGTTGGCAACACTAGCTACAGTATATTTTTTTATATATAATTTTAGTTTTATATCAGTTTTCATAATTATTTTTCACAGTCCAAATTTCCTTTTTTTTAAATCTTGAAATATCGGCAGCTGTTGAGATAACACGAGTGTTTTGCATAAATCAGCAGGACTTGTAAGGCCTGCTCATAAGTTATGATCATTTTGTTCAAAGTACCAATAAAATATTACTGATTGTGCTTGTTAGCACTAAAGATAGTTTTAAAGTACCTTACATTTTGTGTTTTTTCATAGAAATCTGTGCTTCATTTAATGAGGTCGAAGAACGAGATTGTCCGCCAATACATGGCTCGTCTCATCAATGCATTCGCTTCCCTTGCAGAGGGTAAGTGCTCAACTGCCAGTACATTTTGGTCAAGCATAATTATTTCTTTTGTAAGATGAGTCATTGTCTAACTGGATGCATTCGAGGACATATAGATTCATGGAAGACCTTTTATTGAATCTTAAAAACCACTAATGATCCGCAGCAGCAGCATGCCAGTAACTATGGAGGACATCTTCTAAGGAAAAATATCATTTGTGCTGAGACAGATGACTTACTGTTACGTAGTAAGTGGTTATGGTAACAATATTTTATGAGAAAGTAATTAGTTAACAATTATTCTCAACAACAGGGAAAAGTTGAAGTGGTAGCGTCACTGTAATGTCTTTTCAGAATCAGTCTCAACTGGAAAAGGAAAACAGGTTTTTGAATTTAAAAGGTTTGAACAACTTAAATACTAAGAAAAAATGTAAGGTGACATTGGTCATTTGTGAACTCCCTGGAGCTAGATTTCTCCTCAGTAACAGGTGGGGGTTGTTTTATCCATTGTTTTTTAGTTTAGGAGTTAATGCTGTTGTATTTGTAATGTCCTCACTAATGTTCACAGTTGTACCTGAAGTTAATTACCAAATTTAGGTATGTCTTTTCATTGTTGAAAATACCTGTAAGTTGAAATAACATTGTTGTATATTTCAGAGTATGATGTCCAGTGAGAGTATAACATTAGTCTTGATTATTATTCCGTTTTGTGTTGACGCTTGTAGGTCGGGTTTACCTCTCCCAAATCCCCATTCTTCTGAAACTTCTGACAGAGGCTCTCAGGAAGGAGGAAAAAGACTCCCTGTCGAGAGAGAACGTACTAGTGGCCCTGCAGAAACTCAGTCTCAGGTAAATTTGAAAATAAGTGTATTTTTAAAGCCTTGCCTTTTCATTTTCCTTAGAGGCTAACCAGTCACTGCCCTTATCCACAGGTAAATTTTAACAGCATGTTTAGAAACCAGATTACATACCAGTTTTTCTATTGAACAACCAGTCAGGAGGCAGTTGAAATTAAGTTATTTTTCAAGTCTTACTCAGGATAGATTTAAATAATTTGTAATTGTGTGTGCATGTTTGGAGACTACATAAAGCAATCAATTGGAGAGCAGATGTCTTCCTCAAAGTGAGATTTTCTTATTACTTTGACTAGTAGACGGCCTAGAATCATCATAAACCTGTGTCTCTCAAATTTTAAGTGACACAGGGCTCAAACAGGTAAATTGACGATTACATTTTCTCTTAACATGTGATGATCAGAAACCTTTACAATAACAACTTTACATGCAATTCTTTTTAGGCATGAACCAAAATTCTTGTCATGTTGAGGGAAACAAAAATTTGTGTTTAATTTGCTTTAAATCCATCATTCCTCATCATGTATTGGCAGGAGGAGCCAGCAGACGGCTATGATAGCAGATGATTTGATAGGCTGGCTGGTGGATGAGCTACAAGACTCAGACTGCCTGACTGACTACACCCTGGAGTATTCTGCAGCTCTGCTTATGAACCTATGTCTGCGCACGAAAGGTAAAGGCGAGGCACGGGTATATAGAGCTTGAATAACAGCATACACCAAACCCTTCTGAGACCCCTTCAACCCGGTGGATGTATTTATGTATATTTCAAAGTACAATTAATGTGGCTGTTTAAAACTGACCAACAGAAAAAACGCACAGTGAATTTTGAAAAAGGTGATCTAAAATTGATCTAAATGATAACAATTCAATTTTACCCACATTTAACAATTTCTAATTGTGGGGAATGCACACACAGAGAGGTGCAGGCCAATGTGGGTTTATGGATAGTCTGACATTTTGGGACTGTTTCTTGCCTCTAAGTAGTTGCCAGTCAACCATATATATAGCCTCTAGCCATACCTCTAGTTATAGCCTAATATTTACAATACATGAGAGCGGTATCAGTCTTCTCATCGAGCTCTTCACCAAAAAATGAATGAGTGTATGTCCCAAAATGTCAAATTATTCCTTTAAAGATACATACAATACAGTACCCGAATGGCCTTGCAATACTATATCAAAAGTCTCATGAAGTGCATGCAGGAAAAATATGGAAGAAAATCTGAGCATATTAGCAGTCCATGATGTCACTGTAAATCAATTTTATCTCTTTTAAAATCACATGGACTTTCTGTCCAGCTTTCTTCCTTTTTGATGATTTGATTAAGGGGCAGAGTAAAGGCCATTATTGTTTAAGTTTGAATTCAATAAAAAAATTTTGCTTTTACAGCTTGTTATTTATTTCCTTTTATATCATATCTAGAGTGTATCTTTGTTCACATCAGCCCCCTTTACTTTACATACGCACTGAACACAGACTTTTTTTTCTCAGTTGCTCGGGGGCCTGCTTTTTATAAAATTGCCATAGTAAAATGCTGCACTGCATTTGATTTATCAGCAGTTTTACTATTTAATACACAGGAAGATGAAATGCAAAGAAAATTTAAATATATTAGGCTGGAAGAAATTATTTATCTGAGTGAAAGTTTATCCACTCATTGTAGGATAAGCAGAAAAAGACTTTTGGGTTGTTTAAATGGAAGCATGTATCTATGTTTGTGTGTCTGTGCATGTGTGTTGGATTGCTGTCTTTGTACAGGAAAAAGGAAGTGTGCAGAAAACGCCAAGCATGTTCTAAAGGTTCTAACTGACCTCCTTGGACATGAGAATCACGAGGTGATACACACATCCATCAACAGTTGCACACAGCTGTTACATCTACAATGTACATAGGAGGCACACACTCACAGAGGGTATAAAACATAGATCCAACATATATCAACACGGGCAGTATAGGGCAGAAAACAATAGATGTGCAGTTGGCAGCATTTGTCAGCACTAAATGGAAACTAAGATCTAATCACAATCTGACCTAGAAAGTAAGAAAAAAATAAACACTGACTTTGTTCATTTTTATCATAAGTTATAAAAAACGTATGTTGTCAAGCTGTTTCAGCTTCACTATTGCTTTAAATCTTTTTACCTACTATAATTACTGTAGGTCTATGTTAGCAGACAGGTCCGTATATATATGTTAGCAGACAGGTCTGTATATATATACTGGTTTTCACATCTATTGTATTTTTCCTCTTTGTATCCTTTGTATCATTCTAGCTGCTACATGTTCATACAATCTGTTACCATATGGCCTGAGACCATAAAAAAAGAGGTTGTGTGTTTGTGTCTGTGTCTCTTTCCTCAGGTCCGACCATATGTGAATGGAGCCCTGTACAGTATCCTGTGTATTCCATCTGTGAGGCAGGAAGCCAGAGAGATGGTGAGATAGCAGTTAAATGTCTTCACCTGTTTTGAGGAAACAGACGCAGTTTGTTTTTTTGCTCTGCATTTGTCTTCCTTCAAGTCATCACACAGCCAGTTTGATGGTGAACCAACAGGTGTTCATAGTCATAAGACACAGTAACTGTACCCAGATAATGCTGAGCCTGTGGGTTGTATTTGTGTCAGTGCTTCAAACTGACTCAAAACTTATGTAATTGTTCTTCATGCAATGACATTTGGAGCTGCAGGAGCATGTGGAAGGGGCTGGGTCCATCCTGTCCAGCAAATATCATATTTAGGCGGAAGCCTCAGACATCAGACAGTTATCATTATGTAATTGAAGACCATATTTTTTTTTTTTTACAATGCATTATAATTAGCTCACACCCACTGAATTGAGCACTTTTGCCAACAGCTAAATGTTATTACAGTGTATATTGCCTTTGAATACTGAGTCACTGATCTTGATTTTGAAGCTAGCAACGGCCCCTCCGTTTGTCTGTCTGCTATAAAGTTATGTGCATAAACCAGTGTGACATGTGTTTCCCTCATGTGTGTAGAGTGTAGAGGAGATTCTTCGATGCTACAGCAAAGAGGAGAACCCAGACCTCAACAGACAGATTGAGTTCATCATTAAGCAGCTGAATTCAGGTGAGTGAATTCAAATTTACTGTTACAATAGATACTTAATGAATATGTATGCTAGGCATGGGCCAATATTCAATCATTTCAAATATTGCGATAATTGTTTTTTTCTTTTGCAGAGTTGCAGTCTGAGCTGTTGTTTAGTGGCAGCATTGTTTATACCTGAAACATAAAATACAACAATATAATTATATCAACACTCTTGTCTCCATCCAACACTCTTGTCTTGTCTTGTTTTTAACTGTATATATATTTATATTTATATGTATGTACCAAGTAGCATTGTAAAACCGGAGACAAATTCCTTGTGATTCTGATTCTGACAGTAGTGATGTGCTAGTAGTCAATCTAATGTTAGAAGGTGCTTTACAAAGCAGAAAATTGAGCCTTTTGGAATTATATTCCAAAGTGAAGCAGTGAATGACATCTGTTGCTTATGTTTTTTGGAAGTTTTACTGACTTTAATCGTTGACCTTTGTTCCACCCAGCTGAGGAAGAGGGGCCAGAATCAGACGATGAAGAGGAAGAGGATGACAATGATGTAAGTCCTCCTCTCTTTAGACAATGATGTGATGATGTTTTTCACCGTCATAGTATATTCTCATTTCCACATTAGTTCAGCAGAACCTTAGGAATATATAAACAAAAACAAATCAAAAGAGCAAAAATGAGGGTGAGAGAAATAACAACAAGAAAAGAACACCTCATATTTGACACCTTTCCCCAACTCGTAGATGGCAATCTTAGTATGACACAGATATTGGGTGTCACCCACCTGTGTGTTTGTTCATGTGTGTAGGGGGTGATGAGCCTGGCAGATTGGATTTAGTGGGACAGTGGGTTATCAAGATAAGGTATATGGTAGTAAGTTAAAGTGGGAATGGCTACAGTCCCTCAGGTGTGTGTGTGTGTGTGTGTGCACGCGCGTGCGGGGGTGTGTGTGTGTGTGTGTGTGTGTGTGTGTGTGTGTGTGTGTGTGTGTGTGTGTGTGTGTGTGTGTTTGAGGGTTTGAGTGTAAGTGCCTTTATTCTTTTGATCTCAGAGCTGGTGTTTTTTGTACCTCCTATCCAATTACCATGGCTATAGCAGGGAATAGATATAATGTTGCCCACTTGCCAAAGGTGTAGACTACACTGCTCTCTTGTTGGTACCTTTTGGATTGGTGCCAAGCATTGTATGCAACTCACATCAATGTTATTTCATACAAGTTCATTTTAAATATAGCTGAGTAAATTAGACATAACATATTGGTGTTAAAGCCAGGGATGCTTTGCATAAAAGTTGCAGAAACAAAGCAGAGGCCATGTTGTTGGCTGTACTGATTTCATTATTTGATTGTATATTATCACAAAATCTGAATTATTGACACTGCATACTTATGTCCACCACAAATTATGTATTTTTTTAACTGATTCATTGTCATTATCTTGTTACAGGAGGATTTAATGGAGACAGACCTTGACAAAGAGGAAGTTCTCCAACCGCAGCCCAGGGAACTGTCTGGGGAGAGTCTTCTCACCACTGAGTACCTGGGAGTAAGAGAGTATAATATCACTCTGCACAACTTAATCAAGCAAGTTGTTGGTAGCTAAACAGGCACCAAGTTCAAGCCTATACACATTTAAGGAAACAACATCAGTTACTCACTAAAGGCTGGCAGTCTGCAGATTGTGTCTGCTGTACAATTCCTTCTGCATCAAGATGAAGCAGCTAAAGGAAAGAATACCTTAAAAAAGTGGATCTGAAAATGTGTGTGTGTGTGTGTGTGTGTGTGTGTGTGTGTGTGTGTGTGTGCGCGCGCACACTACAGGACATTACACAATATTTGAGCCCCTGGGAAATTGCAAGATTTCATGTCAATATGCTAATATGCTATCATCTTGCATATTATAGCTTTATTATAGCTTTAAGGATTTTTGGTATCCCTGTTTCAAACCTGTGTTGCTACTATGCAACTAATCTTGTGTTTGTGGTTTGTAGATTATGACCAACATGACAAAAGTGAAGAGAAAGTCTACCCCTCTGCCGCAACCAAGTGTTGATGAGCCCCTACAACGACCAGTCACACCGAGTTCTCATCGTAATATCAACACAGTGTAAGTAACTTACACACACACAAGTACTGTCAGACAGTCCAAATTAGCCTTAAGCTGACCTGCTCATGCAAAGCATCTGTGCGACACCAGACATTTGGCCTCTTCCTTCTCAAGGCTGACCCATTTACAACAGCACAAATAGCTCCTAGCTCAACCTAAAGGTCATTTTGACAATGATTTTGCTGCCCCTTTTGTTAAACCACATGGATAATGAAGTTCCTATAGCCGTTAAAACTAGTGCAGTAGGTCATAGCAAGAATGGGTTAAAATATATTTTGCCATTAATCACCACAAAGCCTGACATTATTGTTAATGAGTCAGCAGGAGGGGACTGGAACGGGGGTTTCTTTGTAATGAAAGGCAGATCACTGTCAATACAAACTGTAAGCTAGACAACACAGATAAAAGACAGTATTATTTTAGAGTAATGGATATGACAGCAATGAGGGATCAGTGCCCTGGAGATAAGACTGTATCAACTCACAGGAAGTAATTTATACAATCTTATGACTTACTAACGATAGTAACACTAATCTTTAATTATTATACAGTATTTCTCACTTGACACAGATGAAGGGCAATAAAGCCATTAAGATGTGATAATGTGAACGTCCTCATGCACGTTCCTACAAAACATGTGCTATATTGTTTGTGTTTATGTGTCATGTGTAGGGATTATCGAGCTGGCAGTCAGGGAGGTGAGGTTAGCGGGGATAGGGAATACCCTCTGAGCAGACAGAAGAGCGAGGAAGGAAGCCTACCTCCTTCCCGATACAGCTCCAGACCTCCTACGCACTCCGGCAGTCGCCCCAGCACTGCTGACTCTCTACGTCACAGCATCGGTGGGTAGATCTGTGCATTTTTGTGTATTGTGTACATCTTCCAAATTCTGTGTATCAATACTCGAATGCTTTTTGCACATTGACTAGAAGTAGAAATTCAAAATAGTAAAATAATGCTGCTGTGACCATGCCGAAATGCTGTGGCTGTTCATCAGATGTTTGCAGTCAGATTTCTCATGCTTAATACACTTTGTGCACATTGTAAATCAACTGCATATTTGTGGGACAATTTAATTTCCCTTCCACCTGCTGCTCTTTATTTGATTTATATTGTATTTATTTGAAGTGATGCCCAGTGTCCACAAGGAACATGAGGCACTTCCAGGCAAGGAAGCTCCAGTAACTTCCTCAGAAAGCAGAAGGGATAAAGACTCAGCAAAATGGGCACCAAATGGCTAATGACGCATTTTGGCTTTCCATAAAACAAGCCATGTCAGCATGGCATCAAGTTGTTGCTCATGTGTTCGTTAGTGTATAACAGTACACCTGTATTGTTTTATTAAAGTTTTGAGTTCATTTTAGATTTGGAAGCCAGCCATTTTGGTATGAATCCAAAATTAGTGTGATGAAGCTCTAATATTTCCTTCCTCTCTGTCACACACAAAAACACACTCAGACTCAGAGTGTGGCCGGTTGTCCCAGGAGTCAGAGTTGGACGGGCCGTATGAAGAGCGAGCTGCAAAAGGTCGTTTCCGGGAGGAACACAATGGACACTCTGCCAGGTAAACTGACACACAAACATTGACTACACACATTATTTATTTGACTTCAAAAGACGCACAACAACACTTGAACACAACAATAATATAAAAACTGTAATAACACAATGGGGAGTCTTACAGTCTACATTTTGTTCAGGATCAGGGAAATTATGCAAAAAGATTCAGCCGAGCTTCCTGCAAAACTCTGAGATGTGTGTCAGTGTATTTGTGTGTCTATGGAGAGACTTGGCAAGAGTGTTGTTCGACCGATCGATGACTCAGCACTGCCAAGCTGGTCTCTGAGACTGTGACATGCGTTTAAACGAGCAGTGCCCACAAAGAGACCCATTCAATGAATCTTCCCCTGCTTCTCCTCTTCTTTAAAATCCCAGAGGAACTTGACTCCTGAATCCCACCAACAGTAATGAGACCCAGGGAACCACTTCAGTTATCCTCCCCCCCATCCTCCAGGAATGTAAAACACCTCTACAATACAGACTGGCTGAGTCAGACTTCAGTAGCCTCATCTCACCCCCAGTCTGGAGACTGATGATTTTTATAGTGAGAAGAGATTTCAGGACAGTCATAGATATTTAGGTGAATAGGATCTTAGCAATACAGCAATACAATTGGGCAAATATCAAATGAGCATGTTTTTGCCTTTGTTAATGAACACTTATTTTTATTTCTTAGCAAAGCTCTGCTTCAGACTAATTCAGATACACAAAGTTACACCTGTGGTGAGGTTTTTTTTTTCATTCAGACATGAAAGTTTTTCTTGTCACCCTGTTGCTGCTCAAGTTGTTGACTTTAAGGGTAGGATATGGGTATAGTATGGGTATAGTATTTCTCCACAGGATTTAAGTCATTTGGTGCGTGGCTGATAACCACATTGAGTTTGGGCCTTCAGTGTGTGGCTGCAGGCAGAAGTGCCATTTGCTCGCTGTGATCCTGTTCATCAGATTCACTGGAACATTTTCCTATTTGTGGTTTTAGTCACACAATAAAGCCTTTTTTCCAGTGCTTACTATTTTATCAGCTGATGAAAATTATCAGCAAAATACAGTGTAATTTTACTGTGTATTTAACTTTTACCTTTAAAGTTCTATTTTACCTAGTAGGTTGAACAGAAAGTAAAAACACTGGCAATGCTATGAATGATGATATGGCAAAGTCAAGTACAAACAGCAGTCAAGTGCATCTCACTAAATATCATATCTATAGTGTATTGCTGGGGAAGAAACATTGGACTCTTGAAACGTGCCTATAAGATCTGCTTTGATCATTCCCAAATATGTATCTTGAAATCTTAAAACTGAAGGCACACTGTCTCTTATTTTACACCTCTTACTAATAATATTGATTATTATTATATTCGTAGCATAAATTACCTGCATTGTCTCTAAACTAAATGTAAAATAAATGAAAAAATTTAATTAAATATAAATAAAATCACAATATTATAGAATTATAATACAAGATAAATCAGCACCTAAAGAACTTGTATGCTGTAGATGATCCTGCTGATATCTGCACGCTATCATCAGAAATGGTGGCGGTCGACGGAAACAAGTGATGCTATCAAGGTTCAAGGACAAAAATCTTGTAAAAGGCTGGTAAAGTACCCAGGACAACTATGATATCTGATTTCATGACTGTACATCAGATAAAAAGATGACCTGAACCTTTGCAAGTGAGAAATCAGAGCTGTAATTAAAAAGTAAATAAAAAAATTATAAAGCTTTACTCATCATTTATTTCTTTTCCTGCTTCCTCTTCTGTTTCCTGTCAACAGTGGTGATTATATCCCTGCATTTGCAAGCCAGCCCAAAATTCCCCGTACACCTGACACAGCAGCCAGCCAGAACAAGGCTCAGAACAAGGCTCGCGGCCTGGCTCTGGCCCCCCAGTTTTCTCAGTCGGAGCCACAGCAGAGCAGCCGGCCAGGCTCCTCTGCCAGCTCCACAGGAGGAGGGGGACGCCAAAGTGGAGGTAAGCATATGTTAAGGGTGGGAAATGAACACGGGATGCCAGCCAGTGTTGGTGAATTTTGGCTCCAGTTGGTAACTTTGTCTACTTTGCCAGTCACATTGGAAAATAGCCAGCCGTGATTTGGAAGTCCAGTGTTTATAAGAAAAGCAAGTTGGCTTCGAAACACTCAGTTGTAATTCAAGATGAACTAAGCTTGTCTGAGTGGACATCAGGAACTTTTCTGTGACTGTTTATCAGTCCTTGTCCCATTTTTCCAGCATGCCAGTTGAACAATGGGTAGGTGTGGGTAATAAATCTGTGTGTGGGAAAAAATCTTGCATTGACAAGCCGCCACCTGACATTTGACATTTTATATTTCTATACTAATATTGTGACATAATAAATAAATAAAAATAAATTCCACTGGCAATCTAACCACAGAAAATAATCACTAAGGCTAATCTGGCACATCTGACAAAGTCATTGATACAAGAGTCCTCTAAATGCAATATTACCATAAAGCAGTCGTGCTCATAGATTTGTAGCTTTGCTTGTGATGATGTAATACAACCATTGGTATTGAAGAGATAGCTAAATGTTACAGTAAAACCTCTACCAGTTATATCAGTCAATATCAGTCATCATTTCAGCCAACATTGCCATCAGCTGAAATAAGCACAGGATTGAGGCTGACTGTTATATGTCTATACAGCTCTGTACATGATATCTGATAAGCTACATCATAAATAAGATAATCCTTTATTGATACCGCAGCCGGGAAATTTTCAGTGTTACGGCAGTAGCAAGAGCTGTAAAGTCTGACAGCTGAATGATATAAATATGCCACAGTGTCATAGTTTGTCTGAGCTTCAGCTTCATGACATTATATCATTTTTGGCACTTCTCTTTCCCTCTCCGTCTCTCACCTGTTTTACATCTGTGAAATATTGTAGTTTTCCTCCTTCTTTACAAACCTGTTTTACCAGAAGTGTACACAAAAGCAGTGGAATTTATAATGATAATGACAAATCATGCTTCTGTTTCCCTGCAGCTCAGGGTTAGAGTTACACATGAGGATCTCAGCAGTTTTAACTGGAAGCCTGTAACAAAATCTACTGTTACTTTATTTCAAAGCTTAAACTCTGTGTTTATGTAGCTGTCAGTATTCTACCACTCACTTATCAGGTGACAAAAATAAAACAACCTCATAGATCCTTTAACAATAATAATAATAACAATAACAATAATCATAGTATAAATTTAGTTTGCTGAAGTCTGTTCAGGTGGCAATTTCTGCAAACAGAACAATACGTCACTCATCACTGTTACACAACATTAAAAAAAACAAAATCATCTTTTATGAAATGTGAAAACCAAATTGTTACTTTTTGTTGAACAAAGGCACCAGTCAGCCCAACCTAACCACGGTCCCGTATTTATTTGCTGTCAACTTCACATCTTTAACATACAAGTTGAGTCATTGCAGCGAAGATGGCCTGATCAGTTGCTCTGGTGCTCTTAGTTGGGTGATAACATCTCCCGATGCTCTCATGCATCTTAATTGCATTTGATGAGCGATTACCTCCGGCTCTTACGCTGGGTACCCTTACCATAAAGCATGTAATAGTGCCTAATGGTCACTCAAAGCTACCACATCCTGTGTGTGTTGTACTTTTGAGGTCTGGCAAGTGTCAGACATCTATTGATTCATAAGGAAGTCACTTAATCATAGCTCTGCTTAAAGGGAAATAAGCATACGCACATGGCGTGGCAAACAAAATAAGGCCAGTTTCACTGTGAGTTTCTGTTGCTTTTATTGGTATGCTTCCTGGAAGCTCTTGCTTTTATTTGTTTTGCTTGATAAAATTCAGGGGTTTTTTGGGGGGTTTTTTTTAGAAAAAATCTGTTAAAAGATTATTTTCTACAGATGCTGTAGAAAATAATGGTAAACATTTAATATGCTGTGTATGTACAGCTAGCGGAGCAGCCCACACAGTCATCCATCTTAAAAATCTACGACACCTTTAAGGACCTGCAGCGGAGATGAAGATAACAGAACCACCTTCCCTCTGATTGCACTCTGCTTTGTGATTGGATTTTCATTGGCCAATCAGATTCAGGTGTAAAGACAAGATCAAAATTCGTACTTGGAGTGCTGAGTTTTACACAGTTTTCTGATTTGTGTCTGTGAACAGATGTTCACAAAAGCACTTCTTTTTTCACAGCGTCACCACTGACATCAGTGAACTTCACTTTACAAGATCAAAATCTTATTGACCATAGTTTGAGCCCATAACCATCTTTTCAGTTTATTTTCACAGCAACTTCTGCTGACTGTCAACTGTTATTATGTGTAATATTTGTTGCTTGGTGGAGTCTGGCTGCAGGGAGGAAACACCATCTGCACGCTGAGGCAAGACCCCCACATTTGGTAAAGGCATCCGCTGTGACTGACAGAGACACTCCTTTTCGCTGAGGAGAGATAGAGGGTGCGTTTGTGTAGCTGAGTGGGCCACCCACTCAGCCAGCGCAAACAAGGAGAGGCAACCGCTGCTGCCATGCCATGTGGGGAGGATGGAAAAAACTGCATTATTCTACCCAAGTCATGTTGACAACGCTGACTTCACGTGATGACAGGTCCCTGTGAGGAGCTATAGGAAGTGCAGTAGTATCTCTTAGGACTGTCACTCTGGCCCTGCATGATAAATGTGATGAGGAAATCAGATTTTTATGTAGGAGGGCTATGATTAAACTAAAATCTAGGTTCCGGTGCACATACACGAAGTAAGAGAGTTACCAGCTGGTAAACCTTTGAAAACAAAAAAAAATCATATTCATAGATTCTGGAAAAGATATTCTTTTAAGAGCTTTTAACAAGATAATATAACTTTTTGTGGAAAAACTATATCAGACATAAATAACTGTTCCAAGCTGAGTGTTTTTAGATGTCACATATCTTATATCACAAGAATATGAGCTTTTTATTGATGAGTTGTAATCTGGCTGTCCTCTACCATCTCTCTCCCCAACCACCCCATATCCCTCCCCCATCTCTCTCCTCCTCCAGGCAGCCAGTCAAAGAGGAGGTGAAGAGGGAGCTGTCACCGTGGAGTAGCGCTATCTCCCCTGGAGCATCAGGCTTCCTGTAACATCATCCCCCCAGGTTATGATCAGGGTCAGGGCAACAGAGATGGTCGAGGATCGGCAGGGAGAGGAGGGAGGAGGGAGGAGGAGGAGGGGCAGGAACAATGTGAAGGATTGTGGCTCTGCATTTTCTTCCCCCCTTCGGCTTCAGCACAGACTTCCTTCTGTAACATAATATGAGGTCAGACAATAATCACAACCCCCAGCCGTGCAACCCTGTGCACCTTGTAGCCTTAGTAAGCCATCAGTCTCTCCAGTCTCTCATCAAGAGGATAGTTGGCACACATCCCAGAGATGCCTCTTTTTGTGGATAACTCCTCAATATCATCACTTACAGCTGGAGACAAGATGAAGCGTTCAAACTTAAGCACAGTATAGTTTTAGTTGTTTTTAATGACATGTAAACAGAGGATTAAGAGTTTAGGAAACCTGATATGATCAGGTATGGAGATAAAAATGTTTATTAATCTCTCTGTGATTACCGCAAAGGGATTAATTAATCTCATATGAGGCACCACAAAGACTTTTTTTTTCAGTAATGGTAACACAAAACCTCATTCGTAAAGTTCTCATCTTGATCTACAAATCTATAATCCTCTGAATTTCACTACGTACTGTATATATTGATTTTTGACTGGTGGAAAAATATCTGCCCACATGAATAAATAATTGTACCAGCTTTACTTCAAATATAAAACATTAGCTCATATCAGAGTAGCTGCTCTTGTTTAACTTATGCTCCAGAAATGTTTACAAGAATGACACAGGTCCTGACATAACTTGTCAGGCTAGTGTATGTTTTTAAATGATATTAAAAACAGATTATTATTATTGATATACAGTCGACTATTGTCCATACAATGTCTGACAAAAAACTTGAAATTGTGTTAATGTCCAAATCCAGCAATTTTGCATTGTACCTTTTAACCTGTTTTCCAGGTGTTGTGATGTGTATTTATGTTCATTACTACATTTTTGTTGTAATGGTAATTGATTTTGATACGTTTTTGAGTGGTTTTAAATAAATGTGTGACATGTCACCTGTATTCTGCTGTGTAAAATAAATTCCCTATTACCTGCTATAAAGTTATTGAATTTTCCAGTTGGATTACTTTTGATTTGGGGACATGCTTAAATCTTCATTAAAGTTCTCATGAACAATTATGATTAGCGTTCAAGATAAACACTTCAGATTTGATGTCACTGATTACTGCCAGATACTTGCAATCTGTTTACTCCTGCACCCTGTTACTTAATTTATAGTACTAGGTTACTACAGGGAGAGATGGATAGATATATAGATTTATTTGGGCTGCCATGGCAGAATGGACAAAGCCCTCCTCTGTTTTTAAAGTCCTGTATCTGACATAAGTGATTGATTGAGTGTGTGTAATGGCTCTGCTGTTGAGGTCTAAGGGGTCAGGTGTAGATTTTGGAAGTGGTATGTCTGATATTGTTTAGTTTGTTTTTGTTGGAAACAGTCAGCGTGGTGAAGAGGCAGGTGGGAAAGCACAACAGGGTGGAGTGCAATGATGTGATTCATACTGTTGTTAAGAGTAATAATTAAGCATTAAGGTGATGTGACATTGCTGGCAGCACCTTTTCCTCTCTCTGCTTTCAGGTTACATTGTACTGATCACTGATGAAAGTCTGTAAATGGCTTTTTAAAAGAAATGCAGAAGATACTAAATCTACTAAATGGAAATTGGTAAAAAACAAAACTGCGGAAATTGTCACCATCCAGGATGTACGCCGCTTAAACAGCTACAGTATGTTGGTGGCTCAAACTATTGTCAAAATGGAAAATGCATTCCTTACTGCCCGGCTTAACCGAACCTCATTTAAGTATGCTTTTGTTCATCAAGAAAACCAACTTCTGAACCTGAATTCTTTTAAACACACTAGCCACAATTTCAGTAGAAAGTCTGAGAATGGTCAGTTATGTCTTCTAAGATCGAAAACTAATTAGTTACAGTTTTATTCAGAGATTCCTCAGATTGGAACTTGTTATCAATCTACATCAAATCAATTTATAATCCAAAAAGTTTCAAACTGCAAGCGAATTTTGTTTATATTATTTGATATGGTGTTGCATGAATATCTAACTTCCATCTTTTTTGGGGTCTTTTTTTTTTTTCAACTGAGTATGTTATCCATTCATTTATTTTATTCCATTTTATATTCCTCATGTTTCCGTGGGTAGATCTTGTCTTGTGTTTATTTGTGCATATTAACAGACCCCAGGAAGACTAATTACCACATCAGTGGAAGCTAATGGGGATCCTAAACAGTAAACAGTCAACAGTCTTTGAAATTACTGCCACAGGCTCGATCTTGGCTGTAGAATTCTTGTGGTAACGCTCGTCTTTTCATTTTGGCTGTGGCTGGAAAGCAAATTTCTTACATGTTAATAGTCAGTCAACCCAAACTCAGAGAAGCTGCCACCTGAAGCAAGTTTTAAAACCTGAAATGGCAGGAGACTGAGAGGAAGCAAGTGAAATCCATTCATTTATGACTCAACAACTTGACTTTTGCTCTCCTGGTGTTCCCGCAGGTGCAGTCGTCTGCTATTTGTGACATCAGTGCTGACCGTCCAGTGAACCTTTTTCATGGCAGGTCACACAGTCAGATACGCACAGTTGTAAATCATGAAGTGGGCGATGGTTGAATTCCATTTAGCCTATTCAATCTCGGCGTCCTCTTGTAGATCATGCTGGCTCACTGTCACACTGTCATGACTTACTGGGACAGTTGAATAGAGCCATCCTTAATGCCAATGTTTGCTGGGAAAAAGGCCTATGTCTTTCCACACACAAGCTAAACTACCACATTAAAAGACTCATTGTGCAGTATATCACAAGAATCTACAAGTTATGTTCCTGTGATCAAGACGTTAGCACCCAAAATAACTTGTTAACACCTAGCCAGGACATTTCTTAATAACAGACAGATGGTAAGTCAACTTCCTCCTGATATATAAAGGCTAAAGGATTGACACAGTTAGTTTTGGCTGAGCAGGTCTTACTAACTCTCACGTTGGCCCCTGAGAGATGACATATTCAGAAATGAATATTGTGGATGCTGCCAGTGAGCAGCAGCACAATGTGAGGAAACAGGCTGTGCATGAAACAGTGACGCACTTGCGGCCAGGTGGCCGTGCAACCCCAAGTTCGAGCCACGCTGGTACTGTCAGGCTGTAACGGTGACAGAGAGGAAGCTGCTGTTTTCTATCCAAACAAAAGTGTTGATAAAGACTAGGGGGTGGGGCTTCCAGATAAAGAAAAATATCAAATGGTTGATGTGGAAGGGAATCAGACTTATTCCATGACTGTGTTCACCTCCAGGGCTTATGGGACTTGTTATTTCAGTTTTATAAAACCGTTTCAACCAAGTTGTAAAAGCTATTCTAATGTCAACTCTTCAGAAATCCCTGAAAAGCTTCAGGTTTACTTTTTTAATTTTTATCTAATTAGGTTAAAAGTTGACATGATTAAGGCCTTTAGGTATGTC
This sequence comes from Seriola lalandi dorsalis, assembly GCF_002814215.2. Classification (NCBI taxonomy): domain Eukaryota; kingdom Metazoa; phylum Chordata; class Actinopteri; order Carangiformes; family Carangidae; genus Seriola; species Seriola lalandi. The sequence continues at coordinate 314,808 of NW_019524532.1, read as the reverse complement.
TGCCTTATTACCTCACCTTGAGGTCCTGTCTTTTAGAGTGTCCCTGTTAAAATCCCAGATAAGGTAGTATTCTTGTCATCACATCCATGGGTGATCATGGCAGATTTACTCACAGAGTTGACTGTTGTGCAGAGTTGACGACTCAGATCTTAGCATTTCACAGCAAAGATCCGAGTCGTCAACTCTGCACAACACTGCTTTGCAGCCGAGTTCATTAGAATGAAAAAAGAGATCCAAGTTTAACCATTTCAAAGTGTGAATGAAAGTGGATTTGCTCCACATCCCCATTATCTGTGCAATTAATCTGGTGAGACAGGGGCATCCTCTGAAGAGCCCTGAGTGTCATCAGGATCACTGGCACCCTTTTCAGATGCGTTTATCAGTAGACAGCCATGTGTACAACTGATAAAAGGTGACGCCAACCAAGAAGAGACTGTGTCTCTGTCTCCTGCGCCTCCTGTTTCCTCATGACCAGTCCTTTTGAATAGATAGATCAAAATGACTCCCACAGTTGCCCTTTTGTCGTAAACATTTAAGCTGTGTGCCTTTCCTTTCAGGCCCATGTTTGGTAGTTTTGTCATTTGCACCAACTAAGCAAAAGACACTCTTTCAAAAAAAAACACCATTAAATATTGACAGGAGACATTCTTGCCAAAGCTTTGGGTATTTTCAAAAACATTCTAATGTTTAAGGTCAACGCGGCTAAAAGTCTAAAGCTTATTTGGAATTCACCTTTTATATTTTTGACCTTCTCAGGAATGTCCTCACAAACTACCCATTAACATTTACCATGAATGCAGCTACACTATTTCTCTATGTACACTATGTGCAAATCCAAACTGTGGGTTAGAATGTCTTGTGGGACATGGTAAATGCCAGTCTAAGGCTGGTGATTCTTCAGCAGGAGGAGGATAAAAGACTAATCACTATCACAGCTGAATCAGTTTAACAGCAAGCCAGGGTAGCCGCCTTCCGCTGGGCTTATCTGCACCCAGTGAGGGTGACTTACCGTGGACGACACTATCGTTTCTGCAGCACGACACTTGACTTCTGACACCAAACGCCACAGACTAAAACAATCTCCACTCATGAGCCACTCATTTTCTCGTTCTGGAGCCTTTGACCTGATGAGATGGAGTTTGCTCAGATGTCACAAAACTGGAGCTTTTCAAACTTTCCATTATTCTGAGCACTTTTAGGACTTCAATCCTGGACTTCAAGCTTTGCTTGATATAGCCCAGGTCTCATAGAAAAGGTTACAGAAGCTACTGTGTGCTGCTCTTTAACGGAAGTGGGGGGAGTTCACCAGATGTACATTTGACAAAAACACAATTAGTCTTCATCCTTGAAGTCTTTCCTTGTGTAAAAGTATAAATCTCACATTTGTTTCGCTTAGCAAAGTTTGTTTTTAAGTGTGGGATGGGCTCATTGTGGCCCCTTTTGGTCGTTGGGGAAAACACAAACTACAACTGCGGTTCTCAGCAACACTGTGATGTACCAGTGGGTAATAGGTGAAAAAGATGCTACACTAGTAGTAAGGCAAGGCTTGATTGTTCATGCTTGAACTTTCAGATGGCAATTGACAAAACAACCTCTGCTGATGACATTAAAAGCTCTGGAATAATGAGTAAGTGGACCTTGACATAGTTCGGTCAAATTTTCAAAGTGTTTTGATGCTGTAGTATGCTAATCACTAAAGGAACACACCAGGTTTCCCAAAATAACATCCTGTAATCATTAATGTCATTCTTATGACTTTGCCAATGGGACACTTAAGTTGACCTAAATCACTAATGTATTTGCAACAAAACAGGAAGGTGTGTCAGCACTACCAAAGTCTCTCTGGAAACTCGAGTTGGCAATATCAGCAAAGCATAAGGATGACAGATTTTTGAGTAAGAACAAGTATTTCAGACTGTGTTGTGAAGCTTGCTGCTGCTGATCTTACTAGACTGTGTTACTAAACCAATAGGGGTCTCTTTTTTTTTTTCTTTCTTTTTTTAGAAAGGAAGCAAGTGTTTGCCTTTAACCACAGCTGACAGGGACATTCATAAGACAGCTTGATCACACCTCCTTTGTTCTATCAGTCTTTTCAGGGAAGAACATCCTCAAGTGGCGGCTGAGTGGAAAAGGAGGGGGAAGAAAAAGATCCCGGCAGAGCCACTTTTTCTATCATGCCAGTAAATTCTTTCATGGTGACTGAGGAGCCAGAAGCCAGGGCCCCTCACTTATCAAAGGGAGGAGGGACAGATGAAGGCCCGTTCGTTCCAGTCAGTCACTTGACGAGTGTCGGACAGTCCAAAGGTAATCCTCTCCCAAGTCCCTCAGGTGTGTCAAACCCAACAAAGGATTAGCACATACTTCCTCTATGTCAAAAGTAGCAGCAAAGTTTTCCATTTCTTATTAACAGTGTGTTTTTCTTACCACCCTCCAACCCTCCAGCCCCCATCCCACCTTGACTCCCACATTCTTGCATAAGCAATAAGGTGAAAAGGTGTGTAAAGTTACCACTGATGTAGTAATGGAAGGAGAGCTAAGTATGACAAGGCTGAGTCATATTGTATAATTTCACATGTTGAGATTTCACAACTCTACCACCATTTCCCAGCATACAGGTGGTCTTTTATCCGAATACCTCTGTAATCATTAACCTTATAATATCTTGGTCTTGATCTTTAGACCTTAATCATACCTTCTAACTCATTTGTCCAGTTATTTGGTTTTTAGATAAGCGAAGAGAAATGTTTCACTTTCAACAGATTCATTTGAAAACAGCCTTCTAGTGTCAAACTCTGAACATGCATCATTCTGTACAGTGAAGGTCAAACATTTAAGGGAAGCAATATTGACTAAAACACATTCTTGAGTGGAGGGGGACTTTAAGTTAAGGTTCAGCAGTAAGTAATGTTTTTTTTGTTTGTTTTTTGCCTATTTTCACATCAGACAGACAGGGAGCAACATTAGCATTCATTTGGAGTTAGCCCTAAAACCAAAACAAGCTGAAAGAGACAAAAAAATTATCTGTAGAGCTGAGTACAACTACACAGTGAAGTGATAATTTTGGGTGCATTCACACTTTCAGCCTGAAAACGAATTAGAGCGATGACTCAGCACTTTATGTGAACACTCCTGAGTTCAGTTCGCTTCAAGTTCGTTTAACCTGTTCATTGTGAGCACAAAGCGCTCAAGGTTCTCTGCGCCTTTTGGCCTTGTGTATTTTAAGCCCTGCTGTAGACAGATCACATGTTATTGCACAGAGATGCCCGAAAAAACATGGATGGACCCATGGCCGCTGGTAACGATAGCAAGACTGGTGGACGAGGAATAGTTTGGTCTGAGGAGATAAGATAAGATAAAATATTACTTTATTAGTCCCACAGTAGCAGCAAAGGGGAAAGTACAAAGGAGGAAAACTGCAAAATTTCAATAGAAAACAATATAAATAGTAGATAAAAATATATCAAAAATAGCAGCAGAAAAGGGAAATTCCACAGTTGGTGTGTGTGAATTATTATTGCACATGGTGAATTGTACATTTTTGGTGTGTCTTGGTGTGCAGTGTTTGTTATATAGTCTGACAGTAGCAGGAAGGAAAGACGTGTGGTTTCTCTCATTCACACACCACTGGTGCAGCAGTCTGTCTCTGGAGGAGCTGCTCAGTGCGGGTGGGAGACGCTCTCCAACAGGGATGATAACTTAGCCATGATCTTCCTGTTGCCCATTTCACCTCCAATGGGTCGAGGGGGAATCCCAGAACAGAGCTGGCCTTCTTGATCAGTCTGTTCAGTCTTTTCCTGTCAGCAGTGGAGATGCTGCTGCCCCCGCAGACCACACCATAGAAAATGGCTGATGCCACTACTGACTACTTCTGCAGGGTTAGAACACATGAAACAACCAGAGTAAAGCTCAAAGAGTTCCAGAGGAATTATAGTGTGGACAGACAGAGGACTGAGGCTCCATCAGAGCTGAAGTGGACCATAAAACTGAGTCCTCTTTCACGCTGTGAACGCAAAAAGAACTGAGTTCCTTTCCTGTCGGTCCACTTTTGGTCCACTGTAAGAGGACTGAGTTTGGTTCATTTCAAAAGGACTAAAACACCATTAGTTGGGTACATCACTAAGAGTGACCCCATTAAAATCAACAAAATTGCAGTAACAAAGGTCATATCCTGACACAAATCACGCGACAATGAGTCACAGAGCTCAGTTTTCCTTACTGGCTGTTGCCTCTGTTAGATATCAGTGACAAATGTTGCCTTTCCAGCCAAGGTAAAACTGAGGGACAGTGGTGTCCATCACCACTTCACTTCTCCGCAGCACTTGCAGAGCACGAATCCACAGAGAGGAAAAAAAAAAAAAAATCAAAACGGGAAAAAACACAGCCAGCAGGCAACAGGATGCACATGGCCCTGAGAAGGATGGCTGGTTGGATGCAGGAAATGGAGAGAGAAGAATAGGAAGGAGAGATTTTGGATCGCAGCTGTGTTCAAACTGAAAAATTCCTGTTTTGAAGCACAGAAAGACATTTTGTTGTTCTCCCAGACCATAAAGAGGTGGAAGAACACAGTTTGCCACAGTAAGGGTTGAGTGCAGTTGTGGTGGTGATAGCTGTGCAATCAGCATTTCGGCCATCACCAGTCCTGATTTAGTTTTCAGGCTAAGAGACCTTCCCATAACTCCTCTGTTGGTGATATGGCCCCACAATACGGTATCTTTGTGCTTCCTCAGACCGTATCACATGAGAAAAAACATAACTCTGGCTTTCTTTTGATTTCCAGTAACTGTGAGTCGTCTTGTAGGAATGCGTTCACCTTACTTGACCGCTCCTTTCAAAAGTGACATACGGTATGTCACTTTTATAGGCTGTCAAATACATGAAATCCTTAGTTACACAGCTGCAGTGAAAGGCTGGCTAGGTGATAAAAACCTGTTTGTTCTGTGACAGCTCATTCTGTCTGCTGATGTCAGATGCATAAAAGAAAGTCCACTTTATGGACTGAATAACATTTCTAATACTTTTGCAATTCATTGTGGTGCAGTACTTGTTGAGGTTGTTGCCTGAAGGCCAACATTAAAAGCCAAAGGTTCATATAAACCTCTTAACTGCACATTCCCAAGTTTCCATTGTGCAAATATTGACAACTGACGCACTCAAATTAAGACGCAATTCTTCCTTTGTGTTAGGTGTTTAGATAGCGTCAGTATTCATACTGTATCCTTTTAATTTGTAAAACACTTCATGACAGACCTTTTGATTTGAGGTGTTTGGTCACTTTCTATAGTTGCCTTTACTTAAAGTTGTATTATCAAATTGTGGCTAATAGAGAGTGTGGCAGAAACAAGTTGACAAATGTGTAGTTGTCACCATATCCCTGCTTTTAAAGTTTTTATGGCAAATTTGTTTGCAAGCAATTGCCTATGCTTACACTTCTGAAAGACATAAAGTAAGATTAGCACTCATTTGGATTCATATTTTGGACCACCTAATAAATCTCAGTCACCTAGTATTCATTCTCCTTTTTGCCCTGTTTTGGTCTTCAACATCGTTGCACCTGCTGCATATGGTAGGTTCATTATTTTGCTGGAAATGGGTTAGGGGTATGGAGAGCATGTCAGACTTAACCATACATCAAATGTGGGGGAAAAAAGAGCTAAAAGAGGCTAAAAAGCTAATACACATTGAGCAGCAGATGAGCATTAACAAGCAACTAACCTTAATTCTGAACAACCATATACCATATAACCATGTATATATCACTATATATGTCATTTATTCCTACCCTCAGATATGCCCCATAGGAGCAACTCCTGAAATGGCATCCATATACGGCAGCAGGAGTACTGGACCTTCTTCATCATAGTCACAATCAGAAATGTGGTTAAGCTTATGGAACAGTGACAGTTTGGTTAGGTTTAGGCACAAAAAAAGGTTTAGGAAAAGCTTGAAGTTTAGGTTAAAATAATAATTTCCTTAAGGTTAAAGGACATTCGTCGTCATGGTTACAGCAATAAACATACAGTTATAGTTGTTGAACTGTGGGTCTTAATAAGCTGTTTGCAACAATGATCTACGATGTCGCTGTACAGGACAGCCTTGTGAATATGAGCCTTTCAGCCTTAATATAACTTTGAATATTAAAATGATTCATTTCAATAATGTCGGTTAGGATAATAAATCAGGGGGTTAAGAGTGAAACAAAGTGACACACTGTGTGGCCTGAAACAATACAGAGTTACGGTAGCAAGAGTGTATTGTTATTTAGCAAACAAAGTAGCCTGTTATTAACTGTCTGCGGCGTAGTACACAGCTACATGTAGGCCAAGTACTGTGGCTGTATTGTCTTTGAGTTGTGAAAGTGGAGATTGGACCTTACCACAGCAGTTTTTATGGTTTTAAAAAGTACTTCTTCAGGACTGACACACTGTATGGAAAGGTGTTTTGTGTTCGTTGATCGGTTCTCACATGTGAACATCTCTGGAACAGCAAGGTCAAATGTTAACAGTGGTAGAAAGAAAGACTAACTATATATACTCAACCACTTAAGGCTTATTAAGTACTTGTACTTTCAACTCTTCTACGTTTCATGGGAAATTGTTGTGCCATTTACTACACTAACCTTATCTGTGGATTTAGTTATTGATTACTTCACAGGAGATTTTACACATGAATATGATCATGTTATAATATATGGAATATCCTTATGGACTCAAGTACCCAGGAGAAAATAAAGTTCTTAAAATTAGCTCCTCCTCAATATGCTACAACAGTAAACGACTGATGCTTACACATTCATGTCACCAATCCCGAAATATAGTATACATAATAATGTAACCGAAATGGTCCATTTGGCCCACAAGTACTTTTTTCTTTTGATACTTTAAGTACATTTTGGACTTTAAGTAAAAACCTGAATGCAAGACATATACTTGTAAATGAAGATATATATATATATATATATATATATATATATATTTGTGTGTGTGTGTATTTTATTTCACCAGTTTTATACAAGTGAGAAACAAATGTGAAGCTGAAGCTATCAGAGGTTATGTACAGTGTTGTTGAGTTAGGGGGGTTAATGACCTAAGGGGAGGAGTTTGCATTCTACAAATACACAAAAATTACAAATGCCGAGTTTTTTTTTCCCAGGAGGTCAGATTTTTTCAGTGTTAGACTTGTTTGTGTTTCAGTTCAAAATCATAAATTACACACAATATTTCTTCATCGCAATTACCTGTATATTCCTGGCTTTAAGGCTTTGAAACAGCATTCAGGCACTCATGTAGCCAAAGCTGCGGAATATGTTCTATAAGCAAATTTATATTTTAATTAATATTTTAGAATGTAACAAAGGACAATTTACAGACGGGTGGGGACTTTGGACTCTGGGTATTTTAATATGGTAGATGGCAAACACATGATGTTCAATAAGAACCTACGATGAAAACAAAAGTAAACTTCATTATTTTTATCGCACATACGTAAGTAATGTAGAAGAAACAGAAGAAATCCAGTGTTCACATTGGGGTTTGAAGTATTATGCTTGTGTAAACGACGGACTCCTGCCTCCTTGTTCATTCATCGTCTGCGTCCTGTGTGTGTGTGTGTGTGTGTGTGTGTGTGTGTGTGTGTGTGTGTGTGTGTGTGTGTGTGTGTGTGTGTTTGGTGTGAGCTTTTAAAAGCGCATGGATCTCAGTGGGGGAGTGAGAGCAGCCTTCAGTAGCAGCAGCGCGGATGACGCAGCGCACGTCTGCATCATCAGGCAGAAACACTCTTAAGATCCTCGCTCGTTTCTCGCAACAACTATTTGCAACTCAACTAGGATTAATATTATATTTTTTATCATTTTGTCCAAAAGCCGAGGAGACATAACGTCAAGCCATTCTACTTCACTGCTCTCGATAATCAGCACTTTATTTGAGCCATTGATTTCCTGAGAGCAACCATCACAGATCGTCGAAAGCAAAAGAGACAAAATGTAAGTGGCACCCTCTTTAATGTTTGAATCATTGTAGGCTACTGTGTTAATTTTACCTGATCCCTGGCTGACAGTTTTCATCCGTTTGTTTGACTGTCCATGCAAAGGTAGCAGATAAGGAAACATCTTCTAACTGTATTTAAGTCACTCATGAAGAAAATGATTCTCGCAATTAAGTGCAAATTGTGCTAAACATCTTTAAAAAAACATTTTAAAAAAGAGTGGGTGTGCATTGGTCTAATTCGTATATTCAGACAAACTTTGAAGGTGGTGATGTAGCAGGTAGCCTATTTAAGTAGTGAGAGGGTCTTAATTTTTTTTTTTTTAATTTTACCTTTGTTTCAAGATAGGCTATAGAGTGTAACTGTCTCTAATTTAATGACTAAATTGACCCATTTTTTAGCCGCGTGTTGGATTAACCTGATCCCAGACTTGACTTTGATTTACCTTGTTTTATGGTTATTGGGGAGAGAGAAAAAAATACTCTCCTTCAAAGGTTGAGGGGCCCACTCCCCCTGGGAGTGTCTGTGGGGTCATGAATGCAACGAGCCCTGGCATGACATGATGGAAATGTGAGAATTTGAAGTGCATGGGTTACTTCATTTTGCAAGAACATTCCACATCTTCCTCCAGAAGTGACACTGGTTAAATAAAACGTGACAAGTAATACTTTATCTGGCTGTGGTAAGATAAAAAACTAAGGGAACTACATATCTCAAAGCTGTGTGTAGGCTGATTTGTTTGGGAAAAGTAGTGGTAAAACCACTACAACTCATAGGGAGGAAAAATTTACATTTTAGTGTCGTCTGTGTTTTTATATGACTTATTGTACACTGTGTATGCAAAAGTTACTAACAGAGAGCACACTGTAATCATTTCCCCTCAGGTAGGGCTGGGTGATATGGCCATGAAGTTTAATCTCAGTATTTTTTTCTTTTTGTGGTATGGATTATTCTTGATTTTTATCAATCTTTTTTTCTATCTATATGAACTATGTTGACACTGGAACATTAAGCAGCTTAGGTTCACTGCTTTTTAGCTGTGGTTTTGGAATTTGGAATTGGAAGCTAGCACAGGGCCGGCCGTAGCCTATATGGGGTCCTAAACAGAATTAGATTTTGGGGCCCCTGACTGCCTCAGTGCCACCAATACTTTTGACTATTGTCAATGCTTGATCATTCTTACTGTAAAATCTAACACAACCATAATCAACTGTATCAGTTGTGGCTGTCTTGGTCTGTCAGAAGCAGCAGGAATTGTTGAACCCAGTAGTATTAGCTAGCCAGTCCATTAACATAACATTGCAATTTTGTATGATTACCATTTATATGATGTATTACAAAAAAAAAAAAAAAAGAATTCACGCTCTTCTATGGGACATTTTGAGCACTCTTGTGGGCCCTCTGGTGGCCATGGGCGCCCTAGAGCTAGTATCAGAATCTCAAAGAGACCCATTCCCATTTTAGTGCATGCTTTTGTTTCAGGCTCTGGACCAGGGGAGTCATTTTTGAAGTTTTTTTTTTTTTTAAATTCAGTTCTTGTTTGATACTCGTGTACTTGTGTGAATGTTAAACTCCCTAAAAACAACACAGCATGATAATAATACAATTCAATATTTATCTTTTGTTTGGGTTAGATATTTTTCCCCTCTCTGACTGGCATCTGTGATCTTTGTCTTCACTCAGGATTAACAACAGAGATCGCTGGAGGGTGTACAAGAAGGTGAGTGTCATGTTTTTCCTGGCCGCGGTGGCGCTGACTGTTGTCCAGAGAGGGACCATCAATATGGGGGCTCCCTTTGAACTCCAGAGGCAGGCTCGCATGGATACCTCTGAGGGAGTGGAGCCTGGAGCTGCACTGGAAGAGAAATCTGGCATGAAACTGGGGAAAAAAGCCTTTTGGAAAGCTAGTAAACACAAGCCACAGCCTAAAGCTGCCACCACACAGGAGCCCAGAAGCACTGACAACAGCAGCCCCAGAACCTGGGATGTAACCAGCTCCAACTGCAGCGCCAACCTCAACCTCACAAGCCAGGACTGGTTCCAGAGCCTGGAGGACAATTTCAAGCAGTTCATGCTTTATCGACACTGTCGCTACTTCCCCATGCTTCTCAACCACCCGAAGAGTTGCACAGGGGAGATATATTTGCTCATGGTAGTCAAATCAGTGGCCACCCAGCATGACCGCAGGGAGGTCATTCGAAAAACTTGGGGCAAAGAGCAGGTGGTGGATGGCAAGAGGATAAAGACCCTCTTCCTTCTTGGGAAACCCTCCAATCAGGCAGAGAGAGCGAACCATCAGAAGCTTGTGGAGTACGAGGACTACATCTATGGGGATATCCTCCAGTGGGATTTCTTGGATAGCTTCTTCAACCTCACACTTAAAGAGACTCACTTCCTCAAGTGGTTCCACACTTACTGTCCCAGCGTGCGCTATGTGTTTAAGGGGGATGACGATGTATTTGTCAGCGTGGAGAACATCTTTGAGTTCCTGGACAGCAGCGACCATGAAAAGAACCTGTTTGTAGGGGATGTGATTTTTAAGGCTAAGCCCATTCGTAGAAAAGAAAACAAATACTACATACCCCAAGCTCTGTATAATAAGACTCTGTACCCTCCATATGCAGGTGGAGGGGGTTTTTTGATGGATGGGACTCTGGCAAGGAGGCTCCACTGGGTCGCAGACAATCTGGAGCTTTACCCCATCGATGACGTCTTCTTGGGCATGTGTCTGGAGGTGCTTCAGGTCACACCTGTAAAACACAATGCCTTTAAGACGTTTGGCTTAGTGAAAAATAAGAACAGTAAGTTAAACCGAGAACCGTGTTTCTTTAAGAGCATGATTGTGGTGCACAAGCTGCTCCCGTCGGACCTCATGCACATGTGGAATCTGGTTAACAGTGACCTGGTCTGCGCACAGAAAGTGGAGATCCTATAGCTTCACGAAAGCACCAGGTAAGGACAGCACCAATGAGCTGAGCTAAACCTTGGTGGATACCTGTAGGAAGTACAGTACAATGTATCTCCTTTATGTGGAGAGGCTGCTGCATCAATGGGCACAATAAGGAGGACATTTACTTACTCTACAGTTACAGGCTTTGTATTCTCTTGTATTAATAATCTGTTGTGGGCCCTGATGCTAAATACTTTACAGCACTCATACAAACACCCAGCTCTTCCCTTCCACTGTGGCCAACACCTATTCTTCCTCTTTTTTCTGCTTAGAAATGGTGAAGGTTTTTCTTGGCCTTGAGCCTTGTGGCAGCGAGCTCCCCCCAAAATAACCAATGATAGTAAAACCATTAATGTGAATACTCTTAAAGATTTTTTTTTTTTTAACTTTCTTGTGGGGGACAAGTGGTAAATAAAACCATGAAAAATGTTTTAATTGCGGTAGCATATTGTACTTTCATATTGGTCAGAGGGAAATAATGGTTGGTTTAGTTTGTAGCGTTAGTGTTCGAAAGTCATTGCACATGCTACTGTCATGCTAGCATTTTGGGTATGTATTAAGTGTTATGTATTGCCTTCACTTGGACCAGTATGGCATGCTGCACTGGCTACAAATGGCTTCAAGTAAGAGAAAGAAACAACTCTCTCTACCTCAGTGATTTGGTCAGAAAACTCTTCATTTCATCATTGGTCACAATTTCTATTTAAATGTAACCTTGATACCATTATCTGCGTACACAGTACACATTCTTAAGGAAAGATTTGAATCATTTTTTGTATCATAGAGGTCCTTGCACTCGTTTGTTTGTAATGTGACTGACTTGATCTGGACTTCTACTGCTCCTATACTACTGGAAACCTTAAAAAAAAAAAAAAAAAAGAAAAAATTGTGCAAACTTTTTACATGTATGCTGTCCATGGATTTGAATGTGCTGATATACTTGACATGAATTTGGTAGAGGTTTTACAACGACACTGTGAACTAAAACAAATGCTGGTACGAGCATATGTCATGTTAATTTAATCGCCTCCCCAATAAAAGGGGGGCAAATGTGGCGTTCTAGTGTTTAATTTAAAGCAACAGATGAGCATATTAATGGGATGTTCGATGATTATAAAGCTGAACGTTGCGGGTGTAGCGGGGTGATGATTATGTCTCGGTGATGTAAATATATGTAAAAAAAAATCAAAATGTACATAGGATGTCATTTGTAAATAAACATCTTGACAATGCAGTCGTCTTTGAAAATCTGTCCTAGATTGGCTGTTTTTGTGTTTGGCCTTATCACCATCAAACATCTATGTGAAAATCCATATCAGGTCACCCAACAATAGTGTCCAGTGTTGATGTATGGGTATCACTTACACAACTGAACAGTGAAGAAAACATGCATGTTCAAACAACCATGAAAGTAATAATGGTTTAATCAAAACAATATATGAAGTGTTTGCTTGATGAGTGTTCAGCAGCTTAACCAAAGAGTGTGTTCTGCTTTCTCTGCAACTGTGACAAAATGTCAGAGAACTTTTACTTGTGTAAATCACTTTGAAGAGTTCTGCATTATCGTGCTCACAGTGAAATTTATGGTCCAAGAGTCAAACCTGAGAAAGAAGCTAAAAATAAATATGACACAACTTTCCACTGTAATGTTTGGTTATTTGTTTGGGAAATATTTTTTCAACCCAACATTTTGTATTTGTTTTAAGAAAGCAGCTGTACATGCTTCTGACTTGGTGTGAAATTTCATGCTGTTTATGTTAAGTGTTCCAGTCAAATATTGTGTGACTGCTCACTGCACGCAACTGCTGAGACTGATATTGCCAGCTAACAGTGTGAGATATTGTTTAGAGATTTAAGTTGGCCCAAAAAGACGAAGAAGACATTGCAAAACAAAACAAACGCATTCCTGTTGTTCTTCACAATCTCTTATAGGAAAAAGACAAGAAAGCATTATAGAAAGGGGATCTTCTCTGTATTGTGTTTCATGAGGGGTGCACTCGCCAGATACAGATGCATAGCTTAAGCAGGTTTATCTCTTTCAACTGTTCTCTTTGTTAAACTCAATGTACAGTGATGTGGAGTCAAACCTAGTGAAAATAAGATGAATGATCTCTATTATTCTGATCAGCGTGGTTTATGCAATCTGACCCCAACAGAGAATATACCTACCATTTGAGACTGTTAAACAAAAACAAACCATTGAACACAGCAATAGTAAGAAAGTGTGTGAGCTTTAAACAGGTTCTAATTTCCTCAATCGTCTGTGTTTCAAGACGTGGGCGTGCAGATACTGGCAACATGAGGATGTGAATTGGGGTTGACAAGTCGGTTATCAGTCGAAGTGAAATCTTCTCCTACAGCTCCACGTTCAAAGAAGCACAAGCCACACAAGGATGTTACTGTGTGAGAATTAATTTTTTTGGACATCCTTACCAGATATTGTGTAATACCAATGTCAGTAAACAGTGTGTGCAGTGCCGCCAGACTCAAGCTGATAGGAGAGGAAGTGGTAAGGAAGTACAACCATTGCATATAACTCCAACGCTGTCCAAACAGTGTTTAGTCACAGCTCAAATAAGATTTGTATTTCGCTTTTATGTATAAATTCTTTCCAACAAATGTCCATGAATTGTGGTTCACATAGATAACACTGACAAACAGTAGTTTTATTATCCATGGTTCAAGAACAATCTCTTAAACCCGTACTTTGGCAGTTTTGGAATACATTACTTGGCAGCTCTCAAAAAGCGTTGCAGGAACTGCAACTTGTCGGGCCACCACTTTCACTTTCTCCTCAAAATTCCTAAAAACCTAACAAGGTTAGGTTAAGATTAGGTTTAGGTTAAGGTTAGAGTAAGTCTCCAAGAAATGATGAAAGTCAGAGTAATGAGTCAGCGTGTGCCTGTGTATCTACCCTGAACAAATAAAGGTTATAAAAAAAGGTACAATAGGATGTCAGAAGTTTTATGGTAGGATGTCATAGTGAACAATGGTCATTGCTCAAGTGTGTACTGTATGTGTCTGTGGGAAACTAAGAATGGTTACCCAATGAATGTCTCATCCACTTCCTTTTGTCTGTCCAACCCACAGACAAAAGACATCATTAAAGACCACACTGAATGTTAGGAGACTTAATTTATGCTCTACCTTCATGTAACACATGATCTTTAAACAATCATTCCCAATGTGACGAAGAGACTGAAAAAAAAACTGCCTTTGTGGCTGAGAGAACTGACTTATCAACCACCAGCCAAAATTTACCGTCATCTAGTGTAAATGTCCCACTTCAGTGATGATATTTGACTGTATGTGAGTACACACACCCAGCTTTCCAACCTGCCTGTAGACCGCGAGCGGCATATTTGTTGACACTAATTGGAGGAAGCTTTTGATGTCAGCGTGGTCAGTTGGTCAGCTGGAAGGGGCTGCAAGCTTTCACACTAACCCTCGACTTTCTTCAAACGACTCTGGAGCACCATCTTTGGCACGGCTAAAGATGGGAATATTGTTGCTTGGGCTTAAATTAAAAAGAACATTCCTCAACCTAAAGGTTGCTGAGTACAGCTACAGCTATCAGCTCAGGCATCACAGAGCATCTCACACACAGCATGCAGTGCCAATTATTACAAATCATGCGTACTGAAGAGTATGTTGCTGCAGACCACTTTAATAAACATAGTGTTCCAGATAACTGAATGTGAATTTTTATATACAATAAAAATAGTATAGTTTAATGGATGGATTATGCAAGACTTCAAGCAAATATCAAGTCGACTTTTGTCCTGAAAAATTTACACAACCATGCAAAAACACTTACATCCTACCCTATAAATCATTTTGAAAAAAAGAAATGGAGGAGCCAAAAAAAAGCACCATGAGCATCAGTAAAGAGAATGTGAATGATAAATGGGGGGGATGAGAAGAAACTGAGATCATGCATTAAAAATGAAGAATAAGGTTGTGTCCCAAACACACTTAATATTACCAGCTTGCTGCAGTTAAAGGGACATGCACTTTCTTGCCAAGAGTTAGATCCATCGAGTCTTTGTGCTAGGCTACGCTAACCAAGCGCTGGCACTTCCTTTACATAAAAACAACACATTGTGGTTAAACGGAGTTGTGTGCCTATTTCTTGTCTGGGAACAGTTTTAATTTAAGATAAACACAAGAAGCTTGTGCTACAGAAAATGGACCAGACTCAGCAAATAGCTCCCTAAGCTTAACATGTCCTATGATAACTATTAATTTAGCTATACAGACTAATGAGCAGTGATAACTAACATGTCTTTGGGGTCATCAGGTGGGAACCTCCTTTCACCAGTGTTTCGTCTAGTTGGTCCCACGACACCTCCAGGAGGCTAGACAGTGATCACTGGCATCCTAGGGTCACTCCCCTAATGCCAGCCATCACTGCTCCTCACACCACGACTATTTTCTTTATCTTGCCTATGCTACCACAAACAACACCATCATCAACTCTGACAAAACACACTAGCAGATTAAGCAGATTCAGCAAACAAACTCCCTTAAACAGTTGGAGAAAGTGGCGGCCATTTTGAAT
>NW_019524532.1:285501-299247 GCF_002814215.2 Seriola lalandi dorsalis | reverse complement strand
AAACAGCCAAAGACACACTACAAACCAATTCAATACAAGCAAACAATACAGGCCACCTCACCTGGACTAACCGCATGGTCTCAAAGAGGCTCACACAGGCCACAAAAAAAAAAAAAAAAAAAAAAAAAATAGTTAATTAGTTACCTTCTTATCTATCTTTTTATCTAAGTCTCCAATAATTCCGTTGAATTTCAGCTTAATGGGTGAGGTCAGGTAATGATTACACATGTTCTCCAGAATTTATCATGTATATCCAGGAAGTGTAAATAAAATAAATTATCATGACTCCACATAGCACAATGGAAAACAGGCCAAGGCAATGTGACTTCTGCTATAGGACACCATGTACTTGACAAAGATCCATTGTGAAGAGTATTCTGAGCAGTATACTCCCATTTAAAGACCAGCCACTAAACAAAGGAGATAAAGTATCAATCTCTGTCCTCTCCTCTTTACAATGCCCTATTGACTCTAAAGAATTGAAAACTCTAGAGTAAAATGTTAGCACTCACCTTCCTATACTATGGCAAAACCTTTTTTTTTTTTTAATTTTTTCAGTGAGCTTCTTCCTCATATAATTATTGTGAATTACAAGGCAGCTGCCTGCAAGTCCTGTTATTTATTACTGGTTGCATGTGGATTGGATCATCCAGTTCAAAGCTCTACTGCATGCCCCTGTGGATGACTATGTTTAATAAGAAACATAAAAAAATAAAACAGCATGAAAGCAAAAGAAATGATACAGCAATATGAAATGAAGCTGAAGAGAAAACAGCACTCCAAGATGAATACAGAGATAGAGAAGAAAGCACAAAGGTCATTCTAGATGGCTGACATAACGCCACAGAGAAAAGCTAGCATGACCCCTGTCACCGCTCAAGGCGGGGGGCAACAAATCTCTAAATAGAGGTATTCAGTGGTGCCATCATCAGTGCTTCCCGCCCAGGCACCTTCAGGAACAAAGGTCCCTGTTCAGCTAGCGGGGCCATGGGATGACAGCATACTGCTGTCCCCTGTCTGGTAGTGTCACTGACAAGAGACACCTACCCAGCAGCTCAGGGTCAGTCCTCTTCCCAGTGAGACATCAGAAAGCCTGAGATTACTTCTACTGTTACGATGATTCTGAATCTGATGTTTGAGGTGCTGATAGGGTTGTTGGCCAGTAGCAAAGCCCTAATCAGTTTTAACATGAGGTGTGGCCTACCTACTGCAGTTTCATAGTCCTTCATCAGTTATACATTTTCAAGCAAGTCTGGGAGGCATCACTGACACACTGGGAACACTGCATGTATTAAATACAATAGCAAAAATTATGTCTGATTTCCTAAAGGCTCTAAATTTACATTTATTAAGAGGTTCAATCCACAATGTCTAAAATGTCACCCGCTTCACTTCACGAGCTACTCACCGCCAGGATTTACAATATGTGACTGAAAGGCTCAAAAGGTCTGTGACAGAGCCCTTGTATGCTTGCTGAGATTTAGGGGCACAACTTCATGAGAACATTTTATTAGACCGTTGCCTGCGCCCCACAGCCTCCCTGCTAGCTGTGATTTTCTAATGACAGTGCCTAATTCAGCATCATTTACATGCAACTACTGCAGTTTCCCCATTGTGGCCATTGTCTGAGGTGTCAGACAAAAAGGCTACCTGATGGAGACTGCCACCTGGTGGAAAATGTTTGCCATCCATCAGCTGTTTTCAGTTTAATAATTTAGCTATTTACTAATGTGGACAAATGAAAGGAAAAATCTGAATAGAAAAACACAGCAAATACTGGGCACTGGAGGGGTCACTGAATGGCTTGAGTGGGAAAATAGTGTGGATTATATGCTATGGCTTTCAGTCACCAGATTTCAACCCAACTGAACACCAGAGAGATTTTGGACCAACGTGTTCATCCACCATTATCAAAACATGAAATCAGAATATCTTTTGGAAGATGTTCTGTCCCTCCAGCTGTGGAATCAATGCTAGGATGCACTGAAGCTGTTCTGACAGCACATGATGGCCCAGCACCTTACTAATGTTTGTTTTCCCTTTGTCACCTGTCTGCAAGTGATGTAGCAATTTAAAAACGCAACAAAACTCAATCGGGCAGTTCAGTTGTCACCGATGCTTGTAAACCAACAATTTCCAATCGATTCCAGAGCAGACAGGTTTAAAATAAATGATAAACAGCATTTTTTTCATGATCTGTCCATTCCCATTTGTCACTGGGTTGGACATTTAACATGATGCAAAACAATTGCATCATAATTACTAGAGCTGACTCAACAACTGACAACATATCTTGACAAGCTTCAAAAAGGTAGGATTTATTGCAAGGATGGTGTATTGTATTAGATGCAATAAGATTTTAAGTGAGGGAGATATAAAGTAGCAACTCAGTAAATGTACCATACTTGACAACTGTGTTCAAATCGACTGAAACTATATTCAAACCTGTGGGACTGATGAGTGCAATGAGGACAGACATTTAAAAATCACCACCTACAAGGTTTTATTCAATCACATGAAAATCTTGAGATTCTCAGATGGGAAAAATTAGTCAATGCACTACAAATATTTTATGTTACATAGATAAGGTCATTCATCCTCGGACTCAGGCACTGACTGGTGCCCCACCAAAACAAACATGAAAACATCTTTGCCTTTCTCTTAACACCCAACTCTCAAACCTATCAAAATATGCTTTGCACATTACAGTAAAACTTGGCACCTAAAGCAAACTAAATGACAAACAAAATAAAAACAAAAACATATTGATACAAGTGTATTTTTTTTTTTTTTTTTTTACAAAAGGTAAAATGAAATCATACAAACTGTTTAAATTTACACAATGTATCTGACAAAGACGCGCATATTTTTCACAGCAAACTTGTTTGCCAGACCCATTCCATTTCACTCCTTCGGAAAAGCAAGTAAGCTAATGAGGGCAAGAGGTGCAGGTTTGCATTCGGGACATTCAGTACTTGCACGTAGTACTTGAGCTGAGAAGGTCAAAAGTACCATTCTGGCACACAAGGGTGGGGAAGGTTGAGGGATCTAAATAAAGGGCTAAAATGCCCATTAACAGTTAAATATATATCAATGACGCTTTCTGGAATGTCCAAAAGCTCTGAAAATTGATGAAACCAGAGTCCATTCAAAAAGTAAAATAGACTAAGGATTTAGTCATCAAACTTGATTTTCTTCCCCTGGGGTTTGGCTCCAAATCCACCGCCACCTCTTCCACCTAAAATGAAAACAAAGGCAACTGATTAACAGCCAGCAGCACCAAACATGCTAAAAATATAAAGAATATTCTGCTTCAACTCTGAAGGGCATTTTGCATACAGTAGAGTTAGTTATCACTAGTTTCTTATATTTTGCCTTGGCAGGTGTTCTGATTATCCTTTTAAAAAATATTTTCAGAAAACATTTTATTGCTTACAAATCTAGCCTAGTATCTGAGCACATTCTATCCACTGCTTTGTGGACAAAAATTGCTAACTTCTTTGCTTTCCACTTCAAATCCAATAATTTCCTTTACCTCCGAAGCCGCCACGTCCGCCTCCGCGTCCACCTCCACGAGGGCCTCCCCTTCCTCTACCACCGCCGCCGCGGCCTCCAAAACCACCAAATCCACCGCGACCTCCTCTGCCCCCACCGCGGCCACCAAATCCGCCACCGAATCCACCGCCACCTCGGCCTCCGCGGAAACCTCCTTCACCCTTGGGTTTGGCATAGTCCAGGGTCACCTTGCTCCCATCGATCTCACCGTCCTCCATTGCCTCCTTGGCTGCCTTGCAGTCATCTTCATTGTCGAAGTCCACAAAGCCAAAGCTGCAAGGCAAGACAGAAGGGCTTACTTATGTTTCGTCAAAAGTAACGTGGAAACTTAAGAGTGGTTTGGAGTCACCGAAAAGGGGAATTCCTATTATAATTATAACCCTAACATTAAAAACTAATTAGTTTAAACAATCAGATTAAATTGAGCTGATTGTTTAAGCTGATTTAACACTTAACCTAAGAAAGTATGACTGCCTTTCACAGTACTTTAAATTCCAATCAGTCATTGTATTGCCTTTGTTTCACATCAGACATGGGCAACTCCCACTAAGGTAGCTGCCTGTTTAACTGCGAGTTTGCTCTGCTTCTCATGCGAATCCGTACACTGTCACTAGTGGACAGAGCGGCGCTCACGAGAAGCGTGAACAGTCAGACGGTGTATTTACAATTCTCCAAACTTACCCTTTAGATGAGCCTGTGTCTCTGTCTGTGACTATCCTGGCTGCTACGGCACCATCAAAGGAATCTTTAAGGGTCTGATCTGTCGTGTCCTCAGAGAGTCCCTTGACGAAGAGGGTTTTTGTTGGACCTGGGCAAAGAGAAGCCATCATTAAATCTACAACTTTTAGGGTTCAATTTGATTTTTAAATCAACACATTATTTTGAAAAATACAAATGATACAACCAGCTTATACCAGATCAGGACTTGACTATCTTTGAATCATCACAGAATTTCAGGAGGTCAAGTTGTCATCATATCTGGCCAAGTCAACTGGGGTCAAACACCAGATAGACCACAATTTTCACTTTGAAGAGTTACCTGAGTTTCCTCTTCCCCCGTCTCTGCCACCGCTGTTCTGGCTGTACTCCAGTCGAATCGACCGGCCTTCAATTTCCGTGTTGTTAAGATTTTCCAAAGCTTCTTTAGCATCATCTGTGCTCTCAAACTCTACAAAAGCAAAACTATGGAAAGAAGCAACACATTAGGAAAAGGAGAAAACAAAAACATTCCAATGTTTGTTTGTGATCCAATTTAACTGTGAAACAATTCCTCAAGTTAGACTTTTCTATCTGTTGCACACCAGACATAAGCAACACCCATATGAGACCAGGGCAAGCCTGTTCTAACTGTGCTTTGGCTTTGCTTCTCGTGCGAATCCATGCAGAATCATGGGTAAGATTAAGAGGAGCTCATGAGAAGGTCTAGCAGTTTGAGATTTAATGCCAAGGATAAAAATCAAATCCAATATAACAGACCGTTTTACCAGTCAATACAGACACTTACCCTTTGACTCTACCATCTTTCTGTGGAATCCTTATGGACACAGCCTTCTCGAATGTGGACTGTAAGACTTCCTCTGTGGCACTGAAGGCAAGATTATTCACTACCAGTGTTTTACTGGCTGCTCCTGCCCCTACAAGGAGAGAAGGAGGAAGGGGACTAGTGAGACAAATAAGATGGAGCATTTTCTTTATTTCATATGACACTTGAACCAGATCAATACTGGATTCTCCTGAAGATCTTTACCCAAAGACAAAAAAAACAAAGTAGCGCCAGCAAGTCTGGCCATATTCAAATGCAGGTTCTTGAAATATTCATTATGAGGCTCAATGGAACATGAATACATATCCAGAACTTTGAAATCAACATAGTAATTATAATAACTTGAAATTTGTTTTTAGGAAAAATGAAGGCCTTTTAATACATAATACACGGTGGTGTCAGTGATCAAGGTGAAAATACAAAACATTTGAATGCAATGAAGTAAGTTAGCATTCAGGGCTAACTTGTACCTATAGGAGCTATTTTATACTATCCTGAAGCGGCCCACACTTCTCAAATACCCAATTGTGAAATACACAGCATCTTACTGTTAAAACATTATGATTCAATTGCTATAACAAATTCTACTCCTATAATCAAACGAGTAATGAATTACACCACAACCTTTTATTAAGTCTCAGTTTCAATACCAATGTAGCTTTCATGGTTTTACATGATGTCTGAAGAGTTTACCTCCTACTTTCGCCCCTTTCTGACTCTTTTCTCCAACGTAGTCAATCATGATGGACCTCCCCTGTACATCGGCTCCCTGGGCCTCCTCCAGCATCTTCTCTGCTTCAGCCTCAGTTTTAAACTCGATGTAGGCAATGCTGTCAATGGAGAAGGGATGATTAGTATTGTTAGCTGAAATTCAGCTCAGTTGTAAATGGATGGTAAGTTTGAGTAATAAGACACAAAAACTAGATTCAATTGTATTCTATAAAATGTTATTTTATAAAATTGTGAAGCTGATGGGGACAACCCATTTCCTACAACCACAATCTCAAAGCAAGTCAGTCTCTTACACTGTAGGATTCTCATATACCCTTTTAGTACTCATGTAGTTTTCTTGTCTTACATGCTGGCTTGTTCTTACCCTCTGTTTGAACCATTCTGGCCTGGAGGTAACCTGACATCAACCGCGTCTTCAAAGACTTCCCTCAGGTCATCAGGCGTCGCAGAGAAGGGAAGGTTTTTTACAAACAGTGTCCTTGAGTCCCTTTCTAGAAGACATATCAATGTCAGCATATGTAATTGGACTTACTTCTTTTCACTCTTCTAGGAATTTTTTTAATTGCCAAAGCCAACTGCCTGGAAATAATCGTTTTTTTTTTCCCTTTAAATTTCACCAGATGTGCAGAGGAAAACGAGTCATTTACCTTTCTTCCCCTCCTGTGAACTGTCTTTGCTGCGGGCCCTGTCCAACTTCAACTCCTGACCCATGAACTTTTTGCCATTAAGCTCCAGTGCCTTCTGCATGTCCTCCTCAGTTGAGAAGTCCACATAGCCAAATTTCCTGTTGAGGCAAGCCATGGAAGAACAATTATACATTCTTGTCTTAAAAAAAGAAACAACGTCCCCAAGAACTTGTAGTTTCATATAGCAATGACTTGGGCTGCATCTGCCCATCTATTTCACTTTTTACTGGGATTCATTTTGTCTTCACTATGAATTGAAAGGAAATTGTCAGAATGTACCAGCCAATGTGTTTATTTAAAGTTACAAAATTGAACAGTTTTACAATGCCATTTCTGTCCATTCCCAACCTGTACTAACCAACTGTATGTACACAAAAAAGTAGTAGTAATAATAATAATAATAATAATATTAAGTATTTATTAATATTTAATAGTTGCTTACTTGGATCCTCCTAACCGGACATCAGCAACCTCAAGACTGTTCTTGGAGAAGAATTTCCTCAGCGATGATTTGATTTCGTCAAAGTCTTTGTTGGAGTTCAAGTTTCCAACAAACAGACAGAACCCTGGAAAATGGGACAGCAAAGTTCCACTGAGTTTTATTCTTTGTGTAAAATTCTATTAATTGCATCAATTGTGTCAGATTCAGAATAATAAGGTGACATCACACATCAGTATTAAGTCCCTTGTTGATCATCATAATAAAATATTGAAATTTTATTAATAGGTCAGTGCATTTATTCTTACCTTCACCTTCTGACTTTGCCTTTTTGGCAGGAGGTGTGTCCTTCTTGCTCTCCGCCTTCCTCTTTCCAGGGGTCACAGGGGCTTCTATTGAGATACGAGTGATGCATTATTTAATTTATAGCTGTCCAGCAAATACAGAAATAGAATGAAACAGGCAAATGGTGTTAAAACTTTGGACTTGAAAGCTTTACCATAACTATGCTTCATGTATTATTGACATTAAGTGTCTAAAAATATGTGCACTGGTTAGATTGAGGTGGAACAAGCAGAAACATGTTAAATTTCTTTATCCTACAAAGCCATTTGTATTTTTCTTCTTTAATCTCTTAATATAGCACCATCTCCATCTCAACCATGTTTCAAATTAATTTCAATTTTTATTTACCATTCGCATTTTTGAAGTAAAAAGGCGACGTGTAACAATCTTAAATGTGCCTTTAAAAAATGATTGTCAATCTTTTAGACGACATGTCTATGTAATTGTTAGCTTGATTTAGCATAGAAGTTTTGGCAGTTGGCCCACATTCAAGTTTCCATTAAGACTCACCATCTTCTTCCTCGTCGTCGTCATCATCATCGTCGTCATCATCGTCTTCATCCTCTGACTCCTCCTTGGCCTTAACCATGCCTGCCTTCTTTGCCTTGGTGGCTGGTTGAGCAGGAGTGGTATCCATCTCCTCTTCAGAGTCTGAAAAGCAGAAACATTGTTAACAGTTCAATCAGATGGTCAGTGTGACCAAATTCAAACCTATGACAACCTGCATCAGACAATAAAAAAAGGTGACATCATACATGATCAGTATTAAGTCCCTTGTTGATCATCATACAGTTTTAACTGGTTTTCAAGCCAGCAACTCCACACTGACTTAGTATCACCAAAATAAAGGTAAAAACAAAAAATAAATCAAAGGCTCAGTCTAACCATCATCGTCGTCGTCATCGTCGTCGTCATCAGATGCCTCTTTAGCAGGCTTGGCCTTTGCAGCTTGTTTGGCTGCTGGTTTAGCTGGAGTAGCCTTCTTGGGAGGTGGAGCCTCTTCTTCTGAATCTTCATCATCCTCAGAGGACTCCTTTGCAGGTTGGGCCTTCACTGTGGGCTTGGCAGCAGCTTTAGCAGCAGGCTTGGCTGCTTTTTTGGGTGGTGGGGCCTCTTCTTCCGACTCATCTAGACGATACACACTACATAGTCAATTTCAATAAAAAGGTGGACGGCATTTCATCTTTTCTGCAGAGGAAAAACCTCTTTAGACTCCACCAACAGCCATTAAATGCAATAATGTCACAGCGATTGAGGATAGAACCGGCAGACGATAACACACACCGGCACCGAAGACATAGCGCTGCATTCACTTTTCCTCCTTACATTACACACATGGGTACTTAACAACCACATGCATGCCAAGAAATGGAGGTTATGTGGTCATTTTCACATAGGTTGCAAATATTTGACATGTATTGAATTTATTTTAGCCAATTATATAATAATGGCCAAAGGCTAGGTCAATAATAGTATTTATTGAAACTAACCAGTTTAAAAAAAAAAAAAAAAAAAACAAAAACAAACAAACCAATACACAGTTTCTTTTATCACAATGTTGCAGGTCTTACCATCGTCGTCGTCATCATCATCATCAGACTCCTCAGCCTTTGCAGGGGCTGCCTTGGCTGGTGCAGGTTTTGCTTTTGCAGGGGTCTTCTTTGGTGGTGGGGCCTCCTCCTCAGACTCCTCCTCTGTAAATGGAGTGAAAGCATGAGACTTAATCACACACTTCAATACTCAGAATATATCCATCACCAGTAGAAATCCAGCTGCTGAATTTCATGAATGAATGCAATGCTAAATTTCATCTGACTAAGGTGTACTAAGCTAAAATCCCATCGGTTCACTTTCATGATATGAAACTCATTTAAAGATCATATGACATGTACAATCCCCACTGTTAGTGAAGTAGCCACACACACAAAAAAAATAAAATCAAAACCTGAGCAAATTCTTTTTCTCCTATATCAAAATATCTTAGGTGTGTTGAATTTAATTGTTTACCTGAATCATCATCGTCGTCATCATCTTCACTTTCTGCTTTTTTGGCAGCAGTGCCATTTTTGACGACTGGGGTAGCTTTAGCTGGTGCTGCTTTCTTCACCACTTTAGGTGGAGGAGTCTGTAATAAATAAAACACTTTTATTAAGATGACTTACAAAAACGTGTATAAAAAAACCCCCACAAAATCTTGAAAACTACATCAAAGTTAAAACATACTGTACCTCTTCCTCATCACTGCTTTCCTCTTCACTGGATTCCTCTTCCACATCTTTAGGGGGTGGGGGGGCCTTCTTCTTTTGCGCTGCTTGTTTGGCTGCTGCCTGCAAGAAACGGGATAAATTACAGGAAATCGTTTAAGATTAATCATACTTATCAAAGCATGTTTTGCTACTGAATGAAATACAGACGTATGGTACTCCATGCATGCTGCTTCAGCATGTTTGCTAACATTTGAGGTATGGGGGTGGGGATTACACCATGTGGTACTTAAAAGCGAAGACCACAAGTAAGCCCACCTCTATAAAAATGTTAGAATTAATCATTTTACCAATTGATTTAGGTGGGTCACACTAACCCCGTTTAGTGAAAGCTGTCTGGGCGGCAATTTGCTCTTGGTTTTTCACCTCGTGTCTCTCTCGGAGCAGGCGCACAACCCACGTGGAGCACAGGAGGTGGGGAAGCTAGCAAGCAATTTTACCGTTTCCTGTAGAGCTTTTAAACGCACGACGGCTGTAATACAATTGCAACCGGCACCGATTTAAACTGTTAAGGCCAGATAAAGTAAACACCATCAACTGTACTTATGCTAACGAATCGGAGGGAATAAGCTTCGGTTCTGCATCCGTTAACCACTGTGCTAATGCTAACAGTTAACCAACGACGTGTTAGCTAATATAACACAAATATTTTATTTAACCTACTTATCAAATAGTTGTAGGCATTAATTCATTTAATTCAGTCTCTTCTCTATGTATCTCTAAATCCCGTGCTTATAAATCGAGAGCGCGCATGAATGCCATCTTGAGTAGTCGGTTAACGTTAGCAGGCCAGAAAACCACCAGCAAGGCACAAACATGGCTGATCTCGACCAAAGAAACGTTTAGGACTAGTGCAATTTCCCCCATACTGTTTCGACCAAGCATACTCTTACAGACACGGTGTAATTAATTAGCAGAAAGCACAAGCTTTGGGAGTCGAGGAAATATTTTCTGCCGGTGTTAGTTTCCTTTTTACCCACAAACGCAGTAACTTCTCTGTATAGGCCTCGCGCAGAAACACACGGCTTCATTTCTATCAAACACACGCAATTTCACGGTGAAATACACGTAATTTTGTCTTACCTTGGCTAACTTGACCATGTTGCTGTCGTGTGTTTCACAGAAACACAATGAATTGGACGTTTGGAGACAAGTAACGAAATGGCTAACACATGCACGTGGCTCTGCCGACTCGGTGGGACATTGGACAGGAAAGACAGACTAGTCGAAGACGCGCTCCTTACTCTCCTACTCTGCGCGTCCACGCCGACCCGCCCACATGACTTTGCCCACCAATCACAAGTTAGGATATTTGCATCGTGCCCGCGCCTCGCCTACTCAGACAAGCGACGTGGGTTTTTATTACTGTACAAAAACAAGCGACAAATAGTTAACACGTATAAACGCATACATGAAATAAGTAAAATAATGGATTATCAAAGAGCAATGTTTAACTGCCGAAAGTAATAACTAAATTAATTTAACAAGCAACACTGAATTTGTTTCCACATGGTAGGAATTAAATGTTTAGAGAAAAACACATTTTCATAGATGCTACAATTATATACAGTGGGGTCCAAAAGTCTGAGAACGCTTTCGACTTTTGTACCTCACTGTGCATTGTATGATCACTATACCGTCTTTATGTCCCATGCAGCTGTTTATATCAACCACGTGGTCTGGGCAAGTTGCCATCAACCATCAACCACGTGTGTAGTCTACCACGCGGAGCAATGTGCTACCAGCTGTATATTACCCCGGATGAACACGAAATAGTGGTATAACTTGAATTTAATTAAGCGTTTTACGAATTTGAGCTTATGCTTTACTACAATACTCCAATTTTGCTGCTGCATAGCACATCTCTACTTGTACTTTCTAGAATAGTTTGACTATAGCATAATGTTATAAGATGTTCTTCCATCATTGATAAAATAAAGTTAAGTAAGTTAAAAAAGATAACGTTTTTCAGAGCATTTTAAATTTTTCATCTAGTGTATGTTGACTTAAATGTTGATGTTGAAAGTTCATTATTCATTTTGGAAACAGTAATTGACAAAACATCTCAACACAAGGTCCATTTAATCGCTACCTAGCTGTTCTGGAGCTTTTGATCCTGTTACACAATCTTCCTTTGAAGCAACTTCATAGAAAACTTCTATGTATCTGTCTGTCTGTGTGTGTGTTTGTGTGTGTGTACAAGGTATAAAGTATTTCAGTCAGCCAGTTGATTCCCAAGGGACATTGAACAGCACATTTGAGTAATTAACCCTCAACACCACACAGAGGCAGCATTGCATTTTACATCCCTCACTTATTTCACAAAGCACAGGGTGGAGCAAACCATTCCACCTCAATCACCCTGTTGCTTTCATTGTATAGCTATATTACTCGATTCGCACAGAGAGATAAGTACGTCGTATAATGCATAATGTAGGATGTTAATGATAATGAAGTGTTGTATATATAAAGTATTTTCTGCCATATAAACAAATTTAAATTACTGGTCATGAACTGATGTGATGGGAGTTCCCTTGAAAGAGAAAAGGTGTATGATAATTATTATTATTAAACCATGTGTAAAGTATGTAAAGTAAATAAATCATGTTGAGAAAATAATATCTTTTTCCCTTCGTAATTATTTTTTGATCTGCAATAGGATGATAAACACAGGTGCAATTAATACTATAAAGCATGTAGGCTTTCAACACCCTGATATTGTGCATCCTTGCTCACTGATGTGGCATGCTGGAACATAAAGATGGATTAGAGCCATCTTTAATGTCATGAGCTACATCGGCGTTCCTTAACAAGTCAAAATGTCTAGTGTGAAAAAGGTCCACCCAACCTGCTGTCGAAGATGCTTACATCCCTTGCTAATGTAGGCCTATACAAGAACATGTATTCCTCGTGTTTCACAAGACTTTCACAAAGTCTTTACAACATTTTTGTCTTTATCTCTACTCAATTTTATTGTCATTTGTTGTTTAAGTGCAAATTATTAAATAACTATTTACAATGAGTTGCGGATTGAACCTTTTTTTTACGCAATGACACACACACACATAGCATGATATTTTTCAAAGAGAAATAAAACAAACCGATGTTAGATTGCTGATGCAGCAAGCAGTAGAGGCGAGTTTGACAAACATGATTTGAACCACATAGTCAACATGAGCAATGTGTTTCAGAATTCAAATTCGCTAACATTTCAGTGTTTATTTGATATGAAAATGAATGCCTCTTTGTGTGTTGTATTCCTCCTGGCTATGTGATACAATATCAGTCCTTTTTTTAGTGCTGTTGCTTTCATGCGTTTAATTACTATTTTCTTGCTGTTTTTCAAATGAACTATGTTGAATTTGCAAGATGAACAAAGCAATTCTTCTCCTTAAACTCCCTTCTACCCACCCTGTCTGTACCTGCTATTCTCTGCTGTTTTCAGGGTTAAATTGAGTGAATCCAATGAATAGAGAGCATATAGAGGGGAATTAATGCATTGAGGGATTTTAGTTCAGAAGGGATTTCCTTTATCACATGAAAATGCACATTTATTTCTAGGCAACCACCCAAAATGGTCCATAGTAATATTTAAACACACAGAGGTAAATCCTTGGTAATATTTCCTTAAATGTCAATAATTTTTGCCAGCGTCTGCAACCTTGCTAATGGAGATAATTACTAAAAACGCTTATCTGTTATATCTTTATTGACTGGAGAAGCGCTAGAAAATCAAAAAAAACAGCAACATTGCATAATCAAAGTATCACTTGGGGTGGACAAAATAACAGAAACATATAAACATCTAAAAGTAAGCACAAGGATTAGATCTACCCATTGTCTTTAGAACACTTTCACTCTCTCTCCTCCTGGGACATTTTTTTTTCAACAAGGAATATCTGCAGTTCTCTGAGTTTTAAAGAATATCTTCTCACTCTGCTCATGAACTTATTATTAGGCTTCAGACATAATAAACCAACAGCCTCAAATTTGTATATAAGGCACATTTTATAAAACAATTCAGCCAGAAATACTTCAAAAACATGATTCAGAATAATCTAGGGTTTTTTTTTAAAGTGATTTGTGATATTGAAATGAAAATATATGGCTAGAGATACTCCAGCATTGTAAGAAGGGTCATAAAAACCTCAGCAAGGAGGTTTTTTTGTGGAGGTAGGGGGT